>NW_027189505.1:122500-165456 GCF_040958095.1 Procambarus clarkii | reverse complement strand
GTCCCGACGTCAAGGTCGCATCCGGCTCTGACGCCAATCCGGATCCCGGCACGCTGATATGTAGCTTCAATTCTGGTTTTGCTTGGGATGTCCTTGACAATTTGTTAAACATTGGAGATTTCCGTGCAGGCAGTTAGAAGTGATTGTGTGTTCAGCTGGGGTTTTATAAAAAATTACGATCATCTTCAAGACAGTAATATTGTTCATTTCACAGAACCAGTACACCGAGTGGTCTCTGGGACCAATTTTCCTGGCATTATTTGACATGTTTGCACATATACTGTGTATTGCTGCTGAGCATAGTTGGCACTCGAAGCTCTAGTGGTAATCTACTTCCTTGTTGCATTTGGTGCACATCTTTACTAAAGTCATTCTGACCATAATGCTTCTGGTCAGTGGTGGTGGTGGTGGTAAGGCAGTGGTTGTTGACCAGTGGTAAAGGTGGGGGGAGGAGAGCGACCCTTCACAGCCTACCGAGTGTGTACACAAGCCTCGTGGCCCCTGTACACAGTCTGGTGTGTGTGTGTTGCCTCACTATTCACTGAATTATACGTTCTAAGTTTTCCACGTGGCAATTTTCTTACACTTTAAAGCCTTTATGCCTGTTTTGTTACCGTTCACTGTTCACTGTATCACTGTTCACTATTGTCTAAGAAACTAAACTATTGTCTAAGAAGGGTGCACCAAGCAGATACACATTGAAGTTTTCACAGCCCCATACAAGAGCTTCCTTCTCTGTTTGACTGTATCGTTGTTCAATATTTGTGAAAGAACGGCTGACGTAGGTAATTACTACTCGGAACTCTCGTTAACCTCTAATCTCCCCTAACCTAGATCTCTAGGGAGCCGGTCGGCCGAGCGGACAGCACACTGGACTTGTGATCCTGTGGTCCTGGGTTCGATCCCAGGCGCCGGCGAGAAACAATGGGCAAAGTTTCTTTCACCCTATGCCCCTGTTACCTAGCAGTAAAATAGGTACCTGGGTGTTAGTCAGCTGTCACGGGCTGCTTCCTGGGGGTGGAGGCCTGGTCGAGGACCGGGCCGCGGGGACACTAAAGCCCCGAAATCATCTCAAGATAACGCGGTTTGTGTTGGGTTTAAATAGCACCTAAACTAACATGACTAGCATCCAGTTAGCTCAGTGTACATTGATGGATCAAAATACGCAGCAGTCGCATTCTCTACTAGTGCATCTTTCACAGCATCAAATGCATTTTGCTCGATATCACTCCATTACCATAATGCATTTTTCTTCAGGATCTCACGTAGAGGCTTCGTAAGGGTAGCAAAATCTGGAATGAAGCGAGAACAGTAGTGAGCCATTCCCAGAAAACTATGTACTTCAGTGGACGTTGAAGGAGGTGCAGCATTCTTGATATCTGCAACTTTCTTAGGGTCTGGACCCCCTCCCTGCTCAGCTCGTTGTCGCCGTGTGGGGGCTTCGTGGGCGGCTGCCGGAGTGTGATGCTCCTTAAGACAGTCCTCTTTCCTTTTCTAGCCTTGTGCTCCTGCTGCCGTCCTCTCCAATTCTGCTGGGCACCTTTTCCTTTTCCTTCTGTTTCGTTTTTCTCCCCCCTCTTCTCCTATCTGCTTGCCGTTTCCTGCCGACCTTTTGCTCGTACTGGTTCTTCCATGGACTTCTTCTATTTTGACGCCCGGGTGCTTGAGGAGGCATACTCATGCACCCGTAGAACTGCAGTACCCGACTTCGAGAGCGAGGGGAACCTTTTATTGTCAATCCCCACTTCGTCACTGAACCCGATCTCGACGGACTGTCGGTTTCTTAAGGTGGCGTTTGTGGGGCGTATACTCACGACGCACCCCTAGGAGGCCCCGACAAGATCGGCGATAGCTTCTTGTTGGGTGTCCTGCCTCTAATTATGGCTCCATGGTGGGTGTGGGGGCACATTCGTGAGTGAATTCTTCTTTTCGTCATGATGATAACCCCTGTTTCGGCTGCTTCTGGCTTACCTTCTCAGGCTCGTGGGGTGGGCGACCAAGCCCCCGAGTCGGTCCGTATTGGAAGACCGGGCTCTGTAGCCTCCGCTGCATTGGGCCCCGACCTTGCTCCTCCTTTGGCCTCTCTGACTCCTTCCCCTGGCTCCCCTCCCTCCTCTGTGGTTGGGTCGAGCCCCAAGCCCCCAGTGGTGACTACCTCGTCCCCTGGCGCGGCTCCTTCTCTAGTTGTAACTACTGCGCCTTTTAACCCCTCTCTCTCTGGGGGTTCTCACCGCCGTCCTCGTCACGGCCGCCCTCGCTCGATTCCTTCCAGTTCTGCTACCTATCAAGCCTTGTTTGGTCCCGCTTCGTGGGCCAAATATTTTGATCTCCTCCCTCTCGATTCTGCGCCTCCTGACGATTTCTCCCTTCATCGACATCTCATTGATTCCGTGGATGCCTCCATTACTTTCAACCCCACTCGTCTCGGTACACGTGTCGTTGCTGCTCCTTTTCAGGATGCTGTTTCCCGCTTGGCTGCCTTATCCTGCCTTGGCGAGACCCTCGTTTGGGTCTCGAAGAACGCTCAGTTGAATGCCAGTGTTGGCACTATTTTGCTCCCGCCCCATGTTGCAACCGGTGTTCGGGACCTGCGCGACTGCCACGATGATATTCGACATATCCTCGCTGCCCAGGGCCATTCCATTCTCCAGGTGGACACGTTTACTCGTCCCCCTCGTGGTAGTCGCCGTCAACCCCTCCGGGTTGTGAAGATTACCTTTGATGGTAGGACCCTTCCACCCTCTGTCATTCTTGCCGGTGCCAGGTGCTCTGTCCAGGAGTACATTCCTTCTCCTCGGCTCTGCAACAAGTGCTGGAGGTTTGGGCATGGTGCCCTCCGCTGCTCCGGGACTCTCTCTCTCTGTCCTTTGTGTGGTGGCGAAGGTCACTCTAAGTCGGAGTGCACTTCTCCCCAGGCTCGTTGCCTCAACTGCGGTGAGGCCCATCCTACCTTCTCCCGTGCGTGTGTCCATTACAAGCTTGAGGCAGCCGTCCTCAACCTGAAGCACCGGGAGCGTTTATCTTTTCCTGAGGCGAGGCGCCAGGTTCGCCGGCTCCCGCCTTATGCTAATATCTCTTATGCTCGCGTGTTGCGCTCTTCCTCTCCTCGTCCTTCCCGCCTTCCTCAGACTCACAACCGTTTCCGGGCCTTGGACCCTGATGCGCCCACTGCCCCCTCCTCTGTTCCTTTGGGTTCTCTCCCGAAGGATCCTCCTCCTGGTCCTCTGTCTGGGGTTCCCCTTCCTTCTACCCGGTCTGTCGTGTCTTCTGTGTCTTCTTCCTCGTCCCCCTCCGATCCTCCTTCCCATCCTCTTCCTCCATCTATCGGCTCTCCCCACCGCCTGTCGGTGCGGGCGGATGTCCATCGCTCTCCTAACGGCCGTCGTGTGTGCTCTCGTTCGGCTTCTCCTGTTGAGACACTGGAATCAGTTGCCCGGTACGTAGTTGCTGGGACACCGGTCTCTTTAAGTCAGAAGCGTAAGCCTGGCTCCTCTCCTTCCTCCTCCCCGGCGGGTAAGAAGGCTTCGCTTTCTTCCTCAGCTCCTCCTTCTGGCTCTGTTGCTCCTTCCCCTCCCGTTTCAGTGCTTGCGCCCCCTGTTCCTGCTATGGAGGTTTCTTTGGCCCCTGCTTCCCTTTCGGTTGCTGCTCTTGCTGGGGTGCGCTCCCCTCTTTCTACTCCCCCTCCTCCTGCTGCTGTCCTTGACGGCTCCTCTCCGTTGTCTCCTCCTCTTCCTCCTCCTCCTCCAGACCCTGCCCGCCCACCTCTGATCTGTTCTCCCGTTTCCTTCCCTCCGTCTTTGCTCAGTTTACCCATGCCCCCTAACCCTGACTTTGCTGACCCTGATCCCGACCCTGATATTCTTTAACGTGCTCTGTTGCTCTTTCGCCTTTGTTTCTTCCTTGTTCTCTGTTTTTGTCCTTTCTCTTCTCGTCGTTGTCCATTCTTCAATGGAACGTTCGAGGTTATTACGCCAATTTCCTCGAACTCCAACTTCTGATTTCGGGGTTTTCGCCCCTTTGTGTCTGTCTCCAGGAGCCAATGCTTGGTGCTCGTCCTGGTCGTTTTCGTGGCTATTCCTTTCTCTTCCCCCCCCCCCCAGTCATTGCTGGGGCTTCTAATTCTTCTGCTCTCTTGATTCGGGCTGATGTTCCCTTTGTTCCTTTACTTTTTCCTTCGCCTCTCCATTGTTCTGCTGCTCGTATCTTTGTGGGGAAATGGTACACAGTTTGTTCCATTTATCTCCCCCCGAGTGTCCCGCTCTCTCTTCCTGATTTGAAACACCTCCTGGACTCCTTGCCGGAGCCTGTGCTCCTGCTGGGTGACTTCAATTGTCGTCATTCTCTTTGGGGTGACGTTCTGACGAATACCCGGGGTCGCCTCCTTGAGCCGTTTCTCCTCTCTTCTTCCCTGTCTCTTCTGAATTCTGGTGAGCCCACTCATTTGGACTCTCGGACTCGCACCCTTTCTTGTCTTGATCTTTCTCTCTGCTCTTCTTCTCTTTACTTAGATTTCACGTGGCAGGTTCTTGATGACCTCCATGGAAGTGATCATTTCCCCATCCTTGTTTCCTTTTTCTCTTTTCGCCCTTCCCTCTCTTTCCCTAGGTGGCAGTTTGCTAAGGCAGACTGGACCCTATTTACCCTCAGTGCTGCTCTCTTTGACCTCTCCCTTCTGCCTCTCTCTCTCGCGCTCTCCTCCTTTTTCATGACACTGTCTTCAACGCTGCCCTCCGCTCTATTCCTCGCTCTTCCTCTCGGGGTCCATGGAAGTGCGTTCCCTGGTGGAATGCGGACTGTGCTCGGGCTGTCCGCTGTAAGCGTGCAGCCTGGAAGAGGCACCGCCGTAGGCAGACGACCGATTCTTTTCTTTTCTTTCGTAAAGCGAGTGCGGTGGCCCGTAGGGCCATCCGTACGGCTAAACGTGAATGTTGGGCATCTTATGTCTCAACAATTACGTCCGAGACCCCTCTGGCCCAGATCTGGAAGCGTATCCGCAAGATAGCGGGTAAGTTCGTTCCCGATGTTTCACCGGTCCTTCACCTCCATGATACTCTTGTGGCGGACCCGTTGCAGGTCGCTTCCGAACTAGGTTCCGACTTTTCTTCTGTTAGCTCTGGTCTTCATCTTCCCCAATCTTTCCTTCTTCGTAAACCTGTCCTTGAGTCTCGTCCTTTAGATTTCTGCACTCATCTTCAGCTTCCCTGTAATGATCCCTTCTCTCTCTCTGAACTTCGTTCTGCCCTAGCTCTCTGCGGTTCTACGGCGGCGGGCTCCGATGGTATTCATTATGAGATGCTTCGCCATCTCCCTCCGAGCACGTCTCAGTATTTACTGAGTCTGTATAATCGGATCTGGGAGTCGTCGTCAGTCCCTGAGGACTGGCTCGATGCCGTTGTCCTCCCTGTTCGCAAACCGGGGTCTCTGGGTACTTCCCCTAAGGACTTTCGCCCTATTGCTCTCACAAGTTGTGTCTGCAAACTCTTTGAACGTATGGTTAACGTTCGCCTGATGTGGTTCCTGGAACACCATCACCTCCTCTCCCCTTCTCAATTTGGTTTCCGCAAGTGCCGCAGCACGACAGATGTCCTGGTGAACTTGGAGGTCTATATTCGTACTGCTTTTGCTGCGAAGACCTCCGTTGTTGCCGTCCTTTTTGACCTAGAAAAGGCTTACGACACCACTTGGCGTTATCATATCCTATCTCAACTTCATTCTTTTGGCCTTCGTGGTCATCTCCCTCTCTTTCTCCGCAGCTTCCTCTCTCGTCGTTCCTTTCGGGTGCGCCTTGGTACCGCTCTCTCTCCCTCTTTTCAGCAAATACGAAGGTGTGCCCCAGGGTAGTGTTCTGAGCACTACTCTTTTTCTTGTTGCCCTCAATGGTCTTCTTTCCTCTCTTCCTTCTGGTGTCTTCTCCGCTCTCTATGTCGATGATCTTACCCTTTGTTGTCAGGGTGATGATTCGCCTCTCCTTCAACGCCGGCTTCAACTTGCAATTGATGCCGTGTCGTCTTGGGCCACAGGTCATGGCTTCAAGTTCTCTACTTCTAAGACTTGTGCCATGACTTTTACGCAGAAACGGGTTGTTCTTCGTCCCTCTTTGTCACTTTATGGTCATCCCCTTGAATACAAAGATTCCGCGAAGCTTTTGGGGTTATTCCTTGACACTCGTTTGTCTTGGTCTCCCCATATCTCTTACCTCCGTGTTGAGTGCTCTAAGGCCCTTACCCTCCTTCGGGTCTTGTCCCATACTTCTTGGGGGGCAGATAGGCGCACTCTCCTTGCTTTACATTCCTCTCTCGTCCTGTCTAAGCTCGATTATGGTTGCCCTGCTTACTCGTCTGCTTCTCCTTCTACTCTTCGCCGTCTTGATGCTTTGCACCATACTGGGTTGCGCCTCAGTTCTGGTGCCTTTCGTTCGACTCCCATCCTTAGCTTATATGTTGACACTGGCTTCCTGTCTCTCCAGGACCGCCGTGATCGCTACTGTCTTCGCTATCTTGCGCGGTCCTTGCAACATCCTTCCTCTCGCCTCTGTCGTGCTTTAACTTTTACCCCTCCTGCGGTTCCTGTTCCTCTTCACCACCTCCCTCTTTCTGTCCGGTTATCTCGCCTACAGGATTCTCTCTCCGTTCGTATTTCTGATGTTTCTCCTCGTGTTGTTCCTTCTTTGCCCCCGTGGAGGGTCCCTCTTCCGCGGTTTTGTACTTCCTTGACCCGTATCACTAAAGCTTTTACCCCTCCTACGGTTCTAAAACGCCTTTTCCTCGAACACTTTTCTTCTCACTCCCGCTCCGTTTCTGTCTTCACCGATGGGTCTAAGTCAGCGGACGGTGTTGGCAACTCTGTTGTTTTTCCTGATCACACTTGTATGTGTCGCTTGCCTCCGGAGACTAGCATCTTTACAGCGGAACTTTATGCTATTCTCTATGCTCTTCGTCTCCTGCTTTCTCGTTGTCAGTCTTCCTTTGTGGTTGTTGTTGACTCTCGTAGTGCCCTCATGGCTCTCGGGTCCTTTAATCCGGTTCATCCAGTAGTTGTCGAGATCCAGCATTGGCTGTTTCTCGTTCACAGTAAATTTAAGTCGGTTGAGTTTTGTTGGGTTTCCCAGCCATATTGGTGTCTTTAAATGAGCGTGCGGATGCTGCCGCTAAGGAAGCTGTCCGCTCTTGTCTCATCTCTCGTAAAGGCATTCCGTATTCCGACTTTTACCCGGTTATCCATTCCTCAGTCCTTACCCGTTGGCAGGCTTCTTGGTTGTCTGTTACTGGTAACAAGCTACGTACTCTTAAATGTTGTGTTTCCTCGTGGCCGTCCTCCTTCCACCGTAACCGGCGGTGGGAAACAGCTCTGGCGAGGTTGCGTATTGGCCATACTCGCTTAACCCATGGTCACTTGATGGAGCGCCGCCCTGCTCCTTATTGTCCTAGTTGCATTGTCCCTCTTACGGTCGTGCATGTCCTTCTTGAATGTCCTGACTTCCAGGACGAGCGTGTGTCTTGCTTTCCGACCGCCCCTCGCGGTCACCTGTCCCTCAATAGAATTCTTGGTGACTCGGATACTTTTGATATCGTTCGCCTTATGCGTTTTTGTTCTCGTATTGGCATCCTTGGTGATATTTAGCGCCCTCTGATTATTTTGCGTATTTGATGGTGCTACATAGCCTTCCCGGTTTGGTGCCTTCTTTTGATAATTACTTACTTACTTACTTAGGGTCTGGAGACAGACCTTTGTCACTAAGAACAAGGTCAATGAATTTAATTTTATGTTGATTGAACTCACACTCTGATCGGCCTTGCGTCAGATTCTTTTCTCGTATGCGTTGCAATGTTGCACGAAAAGCGTTGTCGTGTTCAGATTAGGTACGGCCATAAACAATTGTCATCACATGTTGTCAGCATTACTTATATCTTGCAATACCTGGCTGATTATATACTGGAATACCTCAGCAGCACCGTTATTACCAAAACTCAGGCGCTTGTACCTATACAGACCTCGATGTGTCGTAAACGTTGTGAAGAAGCAACTCTCATCATGAAGTTCAAGCTGATGATAACCCTTGTTTAAATCTAACTCTCTGAATACAGTTGCACCATTCAGGCGGTAGATCATAACATCGTGGGTGTAGGATGACGTTCACGCATTATTTCCTTGTTGGGAACACTCATGTCCACACAGATGCGTATCGCATCTGGATTCTTTGGCTTGGGCTTGTGACAATTGGGCTTACCCATGGTGTTGGGCCTTTTACTGGTTCAATGATATCTAGTTCCATTAGCCTATCCAGTTCGGCATCGACTTTCACACGAGTTGTCCACCCATATGGCTGTCAGCGATGTGGTTGGGCAACTGGAATTACATCTGGGTTGATGTGCAGATGCACTTTGCTATCAGTATAACAACCTATGGATTAAACAGATCAGAGAATACAGCATCAATAGCATCAACATTGTTTGCAGATTCCACTGCTACAGTATTAGGAAGCTGAAGTAGCCCCAATTTAGTTGAAGTCTTATTTCTGAGCAGACTACTTTGCATTCCAAACAACATGGAATGCTGTAGTGAGCATTGCACTCTGACTTTATATCTGCAGTGAAAGTTCCAACCCCGGAAACAGTTTTAGGTTGCCACAACGTATCTGGAAAGTGTTTGAAAGCAGTGACAATGTTTGTTTTTACGAATTAGATCGTAATTGTGTGTGGTTGTAAATGGGTTTCTACAACTTACTGCACTAAAAGTTGGCAAAACAAAATTGAGACCTTGTGGCAACCTTAAATGCTGCATAAAAGCAGTTTTTTGTGATTGCTGTTATATATAAAAATGTAAAAATATATATAAAATATATTTCTACATTTAGTAAAATAAAAAGAGATCATAATAAAGGTTGGCTCAATATTTTTATTTTAAATATTTATTAACATTGGCTCGCATCTCGGTGTCATGCCTTGAGATGCCAACATGTGATGGTATCCATAGGAGTTTAATTTCAAATTTGTTTTCTTTAGCAGCTAAAACATTCATTCGAATATCACTGACTATTTTCTGGGTGTTACTACTATGTGCGTTCAATGCCAGGAGTGCACTCTGCGAGTCACAGTATATAAGTCCACTGCCTTTGTCCTTTAAAAATTCAGTGGCAAGGTATATGCCTGCAAGTTCGGTTTGAGTTGTACTTGCCCAGTCATTGACGCGCTTCATTGCTGTATGTAAGAGAAGATTATTCAAATATATTACATGCGCATCCAGTACATCGTCCACCTTCTTCTACAGAACCGTCGGTGTAACACTGATATACATCGTTACCCACACCCTGAGTACTCTCAGTGATGCTTTTCAGTGTTAACTGTTTTAAGAGTGTAGAGTGTACACTATCTTTTTTGGGTGCATTTACAAAATCAACTGATAGATCCCAGTTATCCCATGGAGGAATTGGTTGATTAATCATTGAGTTGGGTACATATTTAATATTTTGATGGAGTTGGCTACCTTGTAGAACCAAAATGCAGTATCAGATTTAGTTTTTCTTTTATAGACCTCAGGTGAGTGCAGCATATTAGAAAGTTTAGCTTGAAACTTCATGTGATGCCGAGATCTACTCAATGCGTTAACGCCGAAAACTGTGCTAATAGACAAAATTCTCTCACTTATGGTAGGTAATTTTAACTCTGCTCTCATATTAACTATTCTTGTGGACTTTGAAGCCCCAAGGATGAGACTCATAGCTTCATTTTGCAAGGTTTCAGGAGATTTCAGCTCTTTGTCAGTATACTGTGCGAGATGTAGAGCATTGTAGTCAATCACAGAGCGTATAAATGATACATAAAACATTCTAGCAAGTCTCACGTTAATTCCATGATTGACACCAACAAGGACCCGCAAGGGCTTTAATCTTTCCCACAGTCTCCTCTTGAGGGAAGAAAGGTACCCAGGGTCGTTAATGGGGACACCAAGGTATCTGTAAGGTTCGCAGTTCTCAAGTGCTCGCCCATCTATATGATAATTAGCTTGTGGAATACCACACGGAATGAGGGCACGAGTTTTCTGTACAGAGATAAGGAGGCCACATTCCTCAGCTCTAGTAGCAAAAGCATCGAGCAGAACTTGCATTCTAGGCTCGGAAGCAGCCAGTAAAGTATATTAGCATAACAAATGACCGTGTCTTCACTATTAGTTGGAAGATCTTTAAGTTTGTGCATCAGAACGTTGAACAACAAGGGGCTGAGGACCCCTCCTTGTGGAGTTCCCAGTTCAAAGTGTTTGCTCTCTGTGCTTTTAACACCATTAAACAAAACCAACCCGTTCTGGCACTTTCGTATAATCAATATTGACTTATTAAATACGTGCATATGTGACATACTAAACATACTAGTTTACCTTGAAAAGCTTCATAGAAAACACCGACCTTACCTAACCTTCTTAGTATGTTAAGATAAGCATCTTATTGCTTCGCAATTACAATTTTTACTTAACCTATTATAGGTATAGGTTAAGTAATATTTGTAATTACGAAGCAATAAGATGCTTATCTTAACATACTAAGAAGGTTAGGCAAGGTCGGTGTTTTCTATGAAGCTTTTCAAGATAAACTAGTATGTTTAGTATGTCACATATGCACGTATTTAATAAGTCAATATTGACTAAGAAAGTGCGAGAACGGGTTGAACAAAACATATGCTGTTCAATTAGACAAATAGCCCTTTATCCATTTCAGTAATTTTCCTTGTATTCCCAGCTCGGCAAGCTGTTCTAGTATGAATTCTCTGTTTGCTGTATCAAAAGCTGCTGCTAGGTCGATGAAGACTGCTTGAGGGGAAGCGTCAATATGAGCGAAGTACTCAGCAAAACACTCTTGTGTACTGCGCCCAGGCATAAATCCAAACAGTTGAGGTGACAGGTGCCCCTGTATACGATACATGAGTCGGTTAAGGACAATGCGTTCAAGCATTTTATAGACACACGATGCTAGAGATATGGGTCTATAATTATCTGAGTGTGGTTTGGGAATGGGAACAATGACACTCTTTGTCCAAGCATCAGGTAATACTCCTTCACGTAAACTCATTCTGTACAACACTAATAGTGGATTACCTGGTACTTGTGAAACTAATCTCAGTAAACTGTAAGTAATACCTTCCCCTCCAGGAGCAGTTGATTTTCCCATCTTTAGTGCATGATTTAATTCCCATCCAGTTACATCATTAAGGTCCGACACGTCGATAGCAGTACAGGCAAGATTGATGGTTCGTTGTCTGTTGGGGCGTGTGTCATCAAGTTTGTGTTGTATGTTAATTGGGAGTGAGTCGTAGCTTGATGTTAGTGCCCATTGATCAAGGAGAATGCTTGTTCTAGTGGGCTGTGGTGCAGTGGTTTAGTTGGGTTGCTTCTAGAGATTTTTCGTATCTTCTCCCAAACTTCAAGAAGTGTTATTTGCTCATTTATACTTTGTAGGAACCCTTCCCAATGTTTATTATGAATAACGTTGCTCATGTCTCTCAGCTCTCTATTTGCGACAAGAAATGCATTCAAGTCACCTTGTGCTTTGGTTCTTTTGTATGTATCCCCCAGCTGTTTTACTCGTTCATGTTCTTTAACAAATACAAGGTCAAGGACCCACTTGGGTTGTGGTAGGTGTTGTCAACTTTGGCTAGGCTCACGGCTTGTTTCCCAACACACCCATGTGTCATAGAGATTGGAGCGAGGACGTGTCGCCTGGCCTCTCCAGAGGTTGGTGGTGGCTTGCCGCTTTGGTCGCCAGGGGGTGTGGGTGTTTCTGCCCTCCCTGCATTTGCTATCGAGTGGTGCTTGGGTGTTTGTCGGTGACTCTCCATGATGGGGGGGACCTCTTCCCCCTGTTGTGTGTGTGCACTCTGTAGGCCTGGAATTTTCTGGTCGTGTCGGGTATCCTGAAGTTGAACTGGTCATGTGTGACATGCTCTGTGTCCCCGTGGATGTGATTTATGGCATTGAACTGGTTACCACTCATCGAGTGATTGTCAAATTTGTTAGTTATGCAGAGCGTTTCTCCAGCGCTTCGAGGGGCGATCCTTGCCCCTACCGGGTGGTGCCGGCACTGTGGAGATTTCTGATCAAAGTTGTGCATTGACGTACGTGAGTGTTCATGGGGCTCTCTTGGAGTTTCCCGAAGACCTCCTGTGGCGTTACTTAGAGTGGTTTGGAGCTGTCAACAGTGTGAGGCTGAAAAAGCTTTCCTTGGGGAAGTTCTAGGGTTTGCGAACGAACATTTGGACCCTGGGGATGCGCCTGAGGGCGGACATTGCGTCCTCCGTCCGGCTCCTCGGATATTATGCTCGGGTGTACCATTCCCGACAACCGCGGACGTGTTCTCGGTGTGGCCTGCTGGGGCATCAGGCTGCCAGGTGTTCTGGGGCTGCCATCGCCCCCGTAAACCATTTCCGTGAGGAGGATTTTCCGTCACTCTCTGTGGAGGAGGATTTGGTGGGCGGGGACGTGGCCGTCCCGTTGGCTGCTGGGGGCCTCCCTGTGGCGCCCAACGTGTCTCCTGCTGTTGTGACCCCTCTTCCAGAGGTTGTGGTGCCTTCGGATGTTCAGCCTGCTCCCGTTGGTGTTCCTGATGGTCCCGTGGGTTTTCCGGTGGATCGTACGTCATCTTCGTCTTCTCCAACTGCTGCGCATGTTCCTGTGCCCTCGTCATGTGTCTGGGCTGTGCTGGGTGCTGGGGTGGATACAGGGGCCTCCTACTGTGCTCGGCCTGGTACCCCATGTGGTTGAGGATGCTGCCGTCCTGTGAAGAGCGTCGGTTCACACAGCTTGTGAGGCTGAGACCTGATGATGTGCGGCCAGAGCCCAAGCGTTCCCGGCATTCTTCTTCTGCCTAGGCTGATGTGGGAGATTTCGACGACTCTGGATCTTCTGGTGATGGCGGAGTGGTTCCGGTTGCATCACATTCTACGGTGGTGAAGTACACGTGCCTGCGGCTGACGGTGGTGACTCGGACTTCCCTTCTGGTGTGGTGCCTGTGGATCTATGCTTCGGGTGCGTCACCCGTGTCGGATTGTTTCTGTTCTTCGTGGGGGGGGGGGGGTTAGTTCCCCTTGATGAGGTTCATGGTAAGCGTGGTGACCTGGTGATGGTGTTGAAAAAGGCTGCTTGCTCTGGGGGGTTCCGTGCCCCCGACCTTAGCCTCTGTTTAATCGGCAGCGGTTTTACCGCCTCTCCCGTCTCCGGCTGTCTCTTCTGCATCTCCTGCGGTTTTCAGGAGTGGTGTTACCGTCTGAGCAGCCTTTGCTTTCTTCTGTGCAACCGGCGGTGGGGCTGTCTCGGCGGCCTACGGCCTATCTATGAAGCAGAAGATACCAGAGGCTTCTCTGGTATCTTCTGCTTCCACGGCGGAGGTGGTTCGCCAGCCCCTACCTCGTTATGTGACTTCTGTCGTCCAGCTCCAGGAACGGCCGTTTCCGCCTGATTTAGTAATTCCTGAGTTTATGCAGCCCCCCTGAAGCAGGGGAATCGTTCCCCTACCGACGTGTAGTATTTGATATGGGAGGCCTATAAGCAGAAATATATAGTGTTTGAGTTCCCTGAGAAATATTCACCTCCCATTGAGGTTTATTCTCCTTTCAAGTGATTTATTTGTTTGCTACGTTTTGTGGGGTGGTGTTCGGTTGTGTGCGTGGGTGTGGGGTGAGGTTGCGTGCATGCGTGTGTGTGTGTGTGTGTGTGTAGGTGGGCCGGGTTTGTTTTCCCGGTTCCTGCGTGCTTCATATTTCCATACCTGGGAGTTCCGGGGTGCACTTGTTTGTTGAGCGATTGCGTGCCTTTCGGGATGCTTGTGTGGCCGTGCCTGTTTTTGTTCCCATTATCATGAATTGCTGATGTTAATTTCCATTTGTTTGTGTTGTATTTTTCTGTTTTCTTTCTTCTTATTGTCATTGTGTATTGGTTCCTCTCTGTATGGTTGTTTCCGGGGCCGGTAGGCTCGCTTTGTGTTGAACAGTTTTCTGTCCAACTAAGAACTTAGGTGCGGCTAAGTCTCTCGTTGTGACTACTGTGCCTTTTGACCCCTCTCTCTCTGGGGGTTCTCAACGCCGTCCGCGCCATGGCTGCACTCGCTCGATTCCTTTCCGTACTGATGTGTATCAGGCCTTGTTTGGTCCCGCTTCATGGGCCAAATACTTTGATCTCCTCCCTCTTGATTCTGCGCCTCCTGACGATTTCTCCCTCCATCGGCATCTTGTTGATTCCGTGGATGCGTCTGTTACATTCAACCCCACTCGTCTCGGTACACGTGTCGTTGCTGCTCCTTCTCAGGATGCAGCTTCCCGCTTGGCTGCCTTATCCTGCTTTGGCGAGATCCCTGTTCGTGTCTCAAAGAACGCTCAGTTGAATGCCAGTGTTGGCACTATTCTCCTCCTGCCCCATGTTGTGACCAGTGTTCGGAATCTACAGGACTGCCACGATGACGTTCGGCATATCCTTGATGCCCAAGGCCATTCTGTTCTCCAGGTAGACTCGTTTACTCGTCCCCCTCGTGGTCGTCGCCGTGAGCCCCTTCGGGTTGTGAAGATCACCTTTGATGGTAGGACCCTTCCACCCTCTGTTATTCTTGCTGGTGCCTGGTGCTCTGTCCAGGAGTATATTCCTTCTCCTAGGCATTGTAACAAGTGCTGGAGGTTTGGGCATGGTGCCCTCCACTGCTCTGGGACTGTCTCTCTCTGTCCTTTGTGTGGGGGCGTAAGTCACTCTAAGTCGGAGTGCACTTCTCCCCAGGCTCGCTGCCTCAACTGTGGTGAGGCCCATCCTACCTTCTCCCGTGCCTGTATTGTTACGGCCCTCTCGGGACGCAATGGGGTTCTCACTCTGATGTTGTTAGAGGAAGATATATGTATCCGTTCCCAAGCCAGTAGTGGCTATCAAGGGATGAGATCCGTGACGCAAGTAACTTAAAAGGGAGTAGGGAAAGAAAGTTAAGAACTTAATATTATAATGTTCACCATCACCGATTAAATATATAGAATAAAAGAGTACACAAGGGGGAGGGGTATTAACACTTTACAAGGGGATCATGCACAATCTAGTCTTCTGCTGAAGACTCTTGATCACGAAGCTAGGTGCTGAGTCCGCGGTGCTTTCTTCGTGGCCTCAAGACGTGTCTTCTGAGAATGCCGAGCCTACCCTGGCCACAGGTCAGCCAAAACACAGGTCCACTGGGGGCACCGTCGTGGAGGCCGTCAACCACACGTCCAGCTGGTCTGCTGGCAGGTACTGAGCCACCAAGGCTGGTACGGCCACTCCACGAACGATATAAGGGGTACGCCCTAGACAGGAGTCTCGTGTGATATCACCAATCACCCTCCTGTCCTCAATACCCCAGTGGATTATCGTCTCCAACAGTCGGTCCCGGGTAAATCCTTTCACTGCCACTCCACTGGCAGGCTAACACACCACAGTGTTCTTCCGGGGGGACGACGTCACAACAGCTGCAGCAAACTTCACAGTATGGAGACTGGCTGCCTCGGGTAGACTGACTCCACTCCCATCACAGTAGTCCCAGGTCGACTCTGTAAGCAGACACGTCATCAATAACTGGGACACTAATACATCTCACTTACAGGCTCAGATACTAACACCTGACGTATCCAGTCCATAGATGGCGCTGTCGTCGGAGCACCACCTCACCAGAGGTCAGGAGCGGCGGTGTTGAGCGCTGAACCAGACTGGAAACTGGTCCTCGAGGCCAGTACACGCTGTCCTCACTAGGTGTCGTCGTCCGTTTGGCAGGGGTTTCGGGAGCTGACCCACAGATGGCGTGGTTGTCACTGCTCCTTGCTCGGACGCTGGATCCGGGTTCGTAACATGTATCCATTACAAGCTTGAGGCAGCCGTCCTTAACCTGAAGCACCGGGAGCGTTTATCTTTTCCTGAGGCGAGGCACCAGGTTCGCCGGCTCCCGCCTTATTCCCCTCCTCGTCCTTCCCTCCTTTCTCAGACTCGCAACTGTTTTCGGGCCTTGGACCCTGATACACCCACTGTCCCCTCCTCTGTTCCTTTGTGTTCTGTCCCGAGGGGTCCCCCTCCTGGTCCTCTGTCTGGGGTTCCCCTTCTTTCTACCTGGTCTGTCATGTCTCCTGTGTCTTCTTCCTCGTCTCCCTCCGATCCTCCTTCCCATCCTTCTCCTCCATCTATTGACTCTCCCTGTCGGTGCGGGCTGATGTTCATCGCTCTCCCAACGACCATCGTGTGTGCTCTCGTTCAGCTTCTCCTGTTGAGACACTGGAATCCGTTGCCCGGTACGTAGTTGCTGGGACACCGGTCTCTTTAAGTCAGAAGCGTAAGCCTGGCTCCTCTCCTTCCTCCTCCCCGGCGGGTAAGAAGGCTTTGCTTTCTTCCTCGGCCCCTACTACTGGCTCTATTGCTCCTTACCCCTCCCATTTCAGTGGTTGTGCCCCCTGTTCCTGCTATGGATGTTTCTTTGGCCCCAGCTTCCCTTTCGGTTACCTCAGCGCACCTTTGCTGAGGTGCGCTCCCCTCTTTCTACTCTCCGTCTTCCTGCTGCTGTCCTTGACTGCTCCTCTCCGTTGTCTCCTCCTCTTCCTCCTCCTCCGTACCCCGACCACCCCATCTGGTCTGTTCTCCCGCTTCCCTCCCTCCGTCTTTGCTCAATTTACCCATGGCCCCCTAACCCTGACTTTGCTGACCCTGATCCCGATCCTGATATTCTTTAACGTGCTATGTTTCTCTTTCGCCTTTGTTTCTTCCTTGTTCTCTGTTGTTGGTTTTTCTCTTCTCGTCGATGTCCATTCTTCAATGGAACGTTCGAGGTTATTACGCCAATTTCCTCGAACTCCAACTTCTGATTTCGCGGTTTTCGCCCCTTTGTGTCTGTCTCCAGGAGCCGATGCTTGTTGCTCGTCCTGGTCACTTTCGTGGCTATTCCTTTCTCTCTTCCCCCCCCCCCCCCGGCTCCTAATTCTTCTGCTCTCTTGATTCACTCTGATGTTCCCTTTGTCCCTTTACTTTTTCCTTCGCCTCTCCACTGTTCTGCTGCTCGTATCTTTGTGGGGAAATGGTACACAGTTTTCCATTTATCTTCCCCCGAGTGTAACGCTTTCTCTTCCTGATCTGAAACACCTCCTGGACTCCTTGCCGGAGCCTGTGCTCCTGCTGGGTGATTTCAATTGTCGTCGTTCTCTTTGGGGTGACGTTCTGACGAATACCCGGGGTCGCCTTCTTGAGCCGTTTCTCCTCTCTTCTTCCCTGTCTCTTCTGAATTCTGGTGAGCCCACTCATTTGGACTCTCGGACTCGCACCCTTTCCTGTCTTGATCTTTCTCTTTGCTCTTCTTCTCTTTACTTAGATTTCACGTGGCAGGTTCTTGATGACCTCCATGGCAGTGACCATTTCCACATCCTTGTTTCCTTTTTCTCTTTTCGCCCTTCCTTCTCCTTCCCTAGGTGGCAGTTTGCTAAAGCAGACTGGAACCTATTTACCCTCAGTGCTGCTCTCTTTGACCTCTCCCTTCTGCCTCTCCCTCACGCTCTCCTCCTTTTTCATAACACTGTCCTCGACGCAGCCCTCCGCTCTATTCCTCGCGCTTCCTCTCGGGGTTTACGGAAGTGCGTTCCCTGGTGGAATGCAGACTGTGCTCGGGCTGTCCGCTGTAAGGGTGCAGCCTGGAAGAGGCACCGCCGTCGGCAGACGGCCGATTTTTTTCTTTCGGAAAGCGAGTGCGGTGGCCCGTAGGGCCATCCGTACAGCTAAACGTGAATGTTGGGGATCTTATGTCTCCACCATTACGTCCGAAACTCCTCTGCCACAGATCTGGAAGCGTATCCGTAAGATAGCGGGTAAGTTCGTTCCCGATGTTTCACTGGTCCATCACCTCCATGGTACTCTTGTGGCGGACCTGTTGCAGGTCGCTACCAAACTGGGTTCCCACTTTTCTTCTGATAGCTCTGGTCTTCATCTTTCCCAATCTTTCCTTCTTCGTAAACCTGTCCTTGAGTCTCGTCCTTTAGATTTCTGCACTCGTCTTCGATTCCCCTATAACGATCCCCTCTCTCTCTCTGAACTTCGTTCTGCCCTGGCCCTCTGCAGTTCGACGGTGGCGGGCTCTGATGGTATTCATTATGAGATGCTTCGCCATCTCCCTCCGTGCACGTCTCAGTATTTACTGAGTCTGTATAATCGGGTCTGGGAGTCGTCGCCAGTACTTGAGGACTGGCTCGATGCCGTTGTCCTCCCTGTTCGCAAACCAGGGTCTCTGGGAACATCCCCTAAGGGCTTTCGCCCTATTGCCCTCACAAGTTGTGTCTGCAAACTTTTTGAACGTATGGTTAACGTTCGTCTGATGTGGTTCCTGGAACACCATCACCTCAATCTCCCCTTCTCAATTTGGTTTCCGCAAGTGCCGCAGCACGACAGATGTCCTGGTGAACTTGGAGGTCTATATTCGTACTGCTTTTGCTGCGAAGACCTCCGTTGTTGCCGTCCTTTTTGACCTGGAAAAGGCTTATGACACCACTTGGCGATATCATATTCTATCCCAGCTTCATTCTTTTGGCCTTCGTGGTCATCTCCCTCTCTTTTTCCGCAGCTTCCTCTCCCGTCGTTCCTTTCGGGTGCGCCTTGGTACCGCTCTCTCTCCCTCTTTTCAGCAATATAAAGGCGTGCCCCAGGGTAGTGTTCTGAGCACTACTCTTTTTTCTGGTTGCCCTCAATGGTCTTCTTTCTTCTCTTCCTTCAGGTGTCTTCTCCGCTCTCTGTCGATGATCTTACCCTTTGCTGTCAGGGTGATGATTCGCCTCTCCTTCAACACCGGCTTCAACTTGCGACTGATGCCGTGTCGTCTTGGGCCACCGAGCATGGATTCAAGTTCTCTACTACTAAGACATGTGCCATGACTTTTACTCAGAAATGGGTTGTTCTTCGTCCCTCTTTGTCACTTTATGGTCATCCCCTTGAGTACAAAGATTCTGCGAGGCTTTTGCGGTTATTCCTTGACACTCGTTTGTCTTGGTCTCCCCATATCTCTTACCTCCATGTTGAGTGCTCTAAGGCCCTTACCCTCCTTCGGGTTTTGTCCTATACTTCTTGGGGAGCGGATAGGCGCACTCTCCTTGCTTTACATTCCTCTCTCGTTCTGTCTAAGCTCGATTATGGTTGCCCTGCTTACTCGTCTGCTTCTCCTTCTACTCTTCGCCGTCTTGATGCTCTGCACCATACTGGGTTGCGCCTCAGTTCTGTGCCTTTCGTTCGACTCCCGTCCTTAGCTTGTATGTTGACACTGGCTTCCTGTCTCTCCAGGACCGCCGTGATCGCCACTGTCTTTGCTATCTTGCACGGTCCTTACAACATCCTTCCTCTCGCCTCAGTCTTGCTTTAACTTTTACCCCTCCTGCAGTTCCTGTTCCTCTTCACCACTTCCCTCTTTCTGTCCGGTTATCTCGCTTACAGGATTCTCTTTCCGTTCGTATTTCTAATGTTTCTCATCGTGTTGTTCCTTCTTTGCCCCCGTGGAGAGTCCCCCTTCCGCAGTTTTGTACTTCCTTGACCTGCATCACTAAAGCTTTTACCCCCTCCTATGGTTCTAAAACGCCTTTTCCTTGAGCACTTTTCTTCTCACTCCCGCTCCGTTTCTGTCTTCACCGATGGGTCTAAGTCTGCGGACGGTGTTGGCTACTCTGTTGTTTTTTCTGATCGCACTTATGTGTCGCTTATCTCCGGAGACTAGCATCTTCACAGTGGAACTTTATGCTATTCTCTATGCTCTTCGTCTCCTGCTTTTTCGTTGTCAGTCTTCCTTTGTTGTTGTTGACTCTCGTAGTGCCCTCATGGCTCTCGGGGCCTTTAATCCGGTTCATCCAGTAGTTGTCGAGATCCAGTATTGGCTGTTTCTTGTTCACAGTAAATTTAAGTCGGTTGAGTTTGTTGGGTTCCCAACCATATTGGTGTGTCTTTAAATGAGCGTGTGGATGCTGCCGCCAATGAAGCTATCCGCTCTTGTGTCATCTCTCGTAAAGGCATTCTATATTCCGACTTTTACCCGGTTATCCATTCCTTCATTCTTACCCATTGGCAGGCTTCTTGGTCGTCTGTTACTGGTAACAAACTATGTACTCTTAAATGTTGTGTTTTCTCGTGGCCGTCCACCTACCACTGTAACCGGCGATGGGAAACGGCTCTGGCGAGGTTGCGTATTGGCCATACTCGCTTAACTCATGGTCACTTGATGGAGCACCGCCCTGCTCCTTATTGTCCCAATTGCATTGTCCCTCTTACGGTCGTGCATGTCCTTCTTGAATGTCCTGACTTCCAGGATGAGCGTGTGTCTTGCTTTCCGACCGCCCCTCGCGGTCACCTGTCCCTCAATAGAATTCTTGGCGACTCGGATACTTTTGATATCGTTCGCCTTGAGCGCTTTTGTTCTCATATTGGCATCCTTGGTGATATTTAGCGCCCTCTGATTATTCCGCACATTTGATGGTGCTACATAGGCTTCCCGGTTAGGTGCCTTCTTTTCACAATTACTTACTTTGTGTTTCGATGGTTGGGTGGTTGGGTGCGCATTTGGGTACTGTGTATTATACTGTTGTTATTTTTTTAATGTTTTGCATATTGTGCTTTTTGTTGTGTGTTTGCTGTTGGCCATTCAGGCCGGTATTTTATGTCTTTATAAATTTTTACTTATGTTCTTTTGTGATTTGTGATTTTTGTTATTCAAATTCAAAATTCAAAATTCAATTGTTTATTCAGGTAAAGTACATACATATAAGAGGTGACACAAAAATTGATAGATTTATAGATAGAGCTAGTACATACAATGCCTAAAGCCACTATTACGCAAAGCGTAACAGGCAGGAAAAACATTAAAGGCTAAAACTTAATACTAATTGAGATTAAAGTATAAAATGTGTTGAGAAAAATAAAAATAAAAAAAGGGGGAATATCACGGGGCCGTGTCTTACTGATGTTATCAGTAGTGATACGTTTTTTTTGTCAGAGAGCTAGTGAGAATTTGGTGATGGTGGTCCTTACAATGTTGTCTAGGGAGTATAAGGAGTAAGGGAAACAGCCTAGTACACAAGTCACAAATTTATACGTACAAGTCACACAGGAATACATTTAACAAGGCGTTTTCCTCACAACATAAGATCACTATGTATTATACACTCAAGTGGCTCTGACCACCCCACGGCTCACTGTCCCATACCTGGTGTCGTGCACCCAACCACAAACCGCGATCATCCAAAGACATATATTTTAGCCTCTAGGAAACCTGGACTCTTATAAAACCTCTCCAACTACTGTAATATTACTCTACCCAATCTTGCAACCCTGGATATAGACAAGGATAGGCTTATCTGACTGAACGGCCGGAGAAAACCCCTCAAATAGCAGGAACGGTCGGCAGCGATACATCTCCCCCTTCAGTCAAGATGGCGTCCATCTCTCTTGCATCATCGCCCCTTAATACTCTATTCTTTACGTATGTTATCAAACACATTAATGATTTTATTTACTATATTCCCCATGCATACTTTTCTATAGAGTCCATTTTTCCCTTACATAGTTAAGCTATTCCAGTTCATTATTTCTGATGATCTCCAGCTGAGAAGGCACTAGTTTACTAGGCGGAGTAATAATGATGACTCGCGGCCTCTCCGATCTCAGCTGGGGATTTATACTAATATACACTCTCCCTGTGTAGACCAATATTTTACAACCGAAACCAACCTCCACAGGAGGTAAGGTTCATAACAGGGAACATGGTAGAAAAACAGCAAAAATACAATTAGGTCGACAAACAGCATTGTTTAAAAATAACAGACATGGATTGACAATATAGGGGTAAGGTAGGTTACAGGGAATTTATTAGGTAGTGCTTAGTTTTTATCTTAAACTGGTTGAGAGAGATACAGTCTTTAATATGATTGGGAAGTTCATTCCACATTCTGGGTCCCTTGATTTGTAGAGTATTTCTAGTTTAAGTCGTACTCTTGGAATATCAAAACTGTATTTGTTTCTGGTGTGGTGCTCATGGGTTCTGTTACAACCTTCAGTGAAGGTTTTGAGGTCAGGATTGGCATTACAGTTCAGCGTTTTATATATATATAATACACACGAGAGGATGTGCAGTGACTTAATATCTAACATATTCAGAGATTTGAGTAGGGGTACCGAGTGATGTCTGGAGCCAGAGTTGGATATTGTCCTAATAGCAGCTTTGTGTTCAGTAATTAGAGGACGTAAATGATTTTGGGTAGTAGAACCCCAAGCACAAATACTATAGTTGAGATATGGATAGATGAGGGAGTAATAGACCGTCACCAGGGCAGGGCGAGATACATAATATCTGATCTTAGAAAGAATGTCAACAGTTTTTGAAACTTTTTGATATATTTAGAATGTGTCCTTGGAAATTCAGTTTGTGGTCAATGAGAACTCCAAGGAATTTGCCATCTGTTTTGTTACAAATTTGGGTATTGTTTATCCTGAGATTTATTTGATTAGAAGATATATTGCCAAACAGAATATAGAAAGTTTTGTCAATGTCGAGGGTTAGTTTGTTGGCAGTTAGCCAAAGATGGACTTTATTTAGCTCGGTATTCACTGTGACATTTAGAGCAAGGGGGCCAGGACTGGAGTAAATGAAAGTTGTGTCGTCAGCAAATAGAATTGGTTTGAGGTGTTGGGAGGCATTTGGAAGGTCATTAATGTAGATAAGAAAGAGGAGAGGGCCAAGTATGCTACCCTGAGGAACACCAATGTTGATGGGTAGGGTGGGAGAAATTGAATTATTTACAGAAACATACTGGAGCCTGTCAGTAAGGTGAGATCTGAGGTATTGCAGGGAGTGACCTCTGACTCCATAATGATGTAATTCAAGAAGGTTTTGGTAGTTGAGTGTCAAAAGCCTTACGCAGGTCCACAAATAACCCAACAGTTAACTCATTTTTATCAAGAGCTGCATGAATCAAGTTAATCATACTAATAAGTGCATCGTTAGTGCTTTTTTGGGTCTGAAGCCATATTGACAAGAGCTAAATATATTGTGTTTGGCTAGATAAGAGTAAAGCTGCTTGTAGATTAGTTTTTCAAATATTTTTGACAAGTTAGGCAGGATTGATATAGGTCTGTAGTTAACATCAGTGAGATCACCACATTTGTGGACAGGCGTTACTCTTGCTTTTTTAGAATATCTGGAAAGGTTTGGAGTTAAAGTGACTTGAAGAGCAATGCAATAGCAAGGGCTAAAGATCTGGAGTTTTTTTTGTAAATTAAAGTTGGTATCTCCTCAAGGGCACTAGACTTGGTTTTAAGGGAAAGGATTATCTCATTAACATCAATGTAATTTGTAGGTTTTAGGTACAGACTATGGATAGTTACCTGTAAGATATTCCTGAACATCAGTACTGGATGATGGAATATCATTTGCAAAGGATGACCCAATGGAAGAGAAGAACCTATTGAGCTCAATAGCAGTATCGGAGACTGTAAGCTGACCATCGTTATTGGACAGGAGTATTGGTTTGTTATTTAAATCTTCTTTGATCCCAATATATGTGAAATTGTGCTCCATGTTTTTTTAATGTTGCCCTTTGTTTGGGTAAATTTATCTTTGTAGTATTTAGTTTTGGCTCTTCTAATTATTTTAGATAGCAATAACGAGTAATTCTTTGAAAATTCTTTGGAGACGGTTCCTAACCTATACTTCTTCTCAAGGTCATGTTTTTTATTAATGGATTTAAGTATTCCCTTTGTAAGCAAAGGATTGTTTAGCCTTTTGGCTGTGACTTGTTTCGTTAGCATAGAACAGTGGGTGTTATAAAGGCTGAGAGTTTTTTTGAAGAAAAGATTGCACTGCTAGGTTGATGTCCCCTATGTTACTTAACTCGGACTCCCAGTTGACATTAGCAGCAGCAGCTATAAAATTGCCTATAGCAGTTTCATTGTGCAGCCTAAAGCTTAACTCCCTTGTCTCTAGAGGTGGTTTGTTAATGTTAGTTAAGAGAAATGTGGGGTAATGGTCTGTAGTGCTATCGGTGATTATCCCTGAAGTAAGCGGAGAGGTTATGTTGGTCCAGATGTGATCAAGAGCCGTGGCAGTACTATCAGTGATTCTAGTAGGTCTAGTGATTAAGGGCATGAGGAAGCATGAATTCATACAGTTGAGGAAGCTGGCAGCAGTAGGGTTTTCAGGCTCGCAGAGGTCAATATTAAAGTCCCCTGCGATATTTAGATGGTTTTTGTTCAGTCTGTTATCTAGTATTAGATTTCTAAGGTTTGAGTTGAATTCGGACACATCAGTGTTAGGACTTCTATAGACTGCACCCACAGACAAGACAGACTCAGCACCCTTGACTCAGAAACTGGCGAAGATATACTCCCCACAGTTGTCTCTAGTTCTAATTATTTTTAAGCATGTTAATTCTTGATGGTAGTAAAGAGCAGTACCACCACCTCTCTGAATTTGACGACAGTTGTGAATTGCAGAGTAGTTAGGCATGTTAAAGAGTTGAGTAGTATCCTCTTTTAACAAGGTTTCAGTAAGTATAATAAAAGAGAATTTGTTGTCAATAGTTTCCATCAAGGCACTAACATCATCGAAGTGTTTACCTAGAGATCTAACGTTCAAGTTAATTACAGAGATATTGTGATTATGTGTTAACCCATTGTTTACATCATGTGCTGTAAAATATCTGCAATTTTGATCATTAAAGTGATGATTGTCATAGATAGTGGATAAGAGGTTTAGTTCTGGGTCTATACTTGTCTGCATATAAAGGCTAGTTGTAGGTAAACAACGCAAGAATGGCAATTACAAAATATTTTTTTTATATAAAAGAGGGGGGAATATAAAAAATACTATACAAAACAAACACAAAATTAACAAAAAAAAAAGAAAAATGAGGTAGATTGCTTACAAGTACTCTCAGGTACACTGTAAGTAATAATTTGCATTTTGAGACACAGGCAAAGCCAGGGGTACAATGGAGTAAGGCGAGGCTAGGCAACCTAGGTAATAAATGAAATCAAAGAAAAAAGTTCAATAATAAACATAGGCAAATTTAAGCTAATGATTATTAACTATAAATAGTTTAGTTATGATCCTATAATTAATAAGAACTAAAGAAATATTAATGCACTCAATTAATTAAGTCCAATAAATGACTAGTAAAAATTAAATTAAAATTTAATTTAAAAAGTGTAACAGAGACTTAGGATACCTGGCCCGCACTTATGTTTGTTTTGTTCTCGGTTTATTGTATTTATATGCATGCGTGCGTATCAGGCTAACATTACCCTCATGTCTTCTACTGTTGTTATTTCTATAACTGTATTGCATTGTGTTTGTGTTTATTGTTGTGTTTTTGTTGTCGGCCCTTCTGGCCGGTGTTTTGTGTATTTGTTATTTTGTACTTTTGTGATTCTGTAATTTGTGTTTTGTTATGTTTGTTTTCTTCTTGTTTTATTGTATTTATACCATGATTGCATGTAAAAATATAAATAAGAGAAAATGTGTCGTAGTAGGAAGTCATTGTATCAACGAGATCTCTGGAGAAGGCTTGTACATTCGTTATTGTGTAATCTTGATACCATTTTGAAATACAATTAATAAAGTGGTCGTGCAAACCATATGGAATATTCATTTTCCGTTTCTGATGTCTATTAGGTACATCACACTGTCCCTCATAGGAAGCAGAAACTGCATAGTGATGTGACACACATAGTGACACAACCACTGGTGGTGGTTGTAGTGTGTGTTGCTGGTAGTGTGTTGCTGGTAGTGTGTGGTGGTAGTGGAAGTTTGTGGTGGTAGTAGTAGTGTGTGTAGTTAGGGTGGTAGTGTGTCGTGTGTGGTGGTAGTGTGTGGTGGTGTGTGGTGATGGTGGTGGGGGTGGTAGTGCGTGGTGGTGGTATTGGTAGTGTGTAGTGGTAGTGTGTGGTGGTATTGGTAGTGTGTGGTGGTAGTGGTAGTTTGTGTTGGTGGTAGTATGGGGTGGTGGTAGTGGTAGTTTGTGGTGGTAGTGTGTGGAGGTGGTGGTGGTGGTGGTAGTGTGTGGTGGTGGTGTGTGGTGGTGGTAGTGCATGGTGTTGGTGGTAGTATGTGGTGGTGGTACTGTGATTTTCTTGACATAAAGCTCGCCTTTCGACAGACTTACTGAAAATCATGTGGCTGATCAAACATTCAAGCAGACGAATTTGAAAACAAGTTTTAGTCAAATCTACTATTCGTACACAAAATGTTATGAGGCATTACATTCAAGTAATGTATTTTATAATTAATCCCATACATTGAAAACTCTGTTAAACAAAAACTAAATAAATTCATTGGACTTATAAAACTAAAACTTGTCCACGTTCATTTAACTAGGAATAATTACGTTTTTGCAAATCATCATTTGCGTGCCATTGGATATAAATCATATTTTATTCACCATCTTGGAATATCGAGTAAATTCGGGTACTACAAAATGACTTGTTAATATTTTCGTCTTAGTCTTGGACTGATTACTGTCACGCTCACCACACAACACTGCTCAATGGGTCAATACAGATCATCAAAAATGCTCTCAACAAATATGCAATATTCTTGAATATGATGAACGAACGAATTTTAAGGAATATTTTATTAAATACTAGCTGTACCCAGCCACAGCAACATTCCCCTGTCTCCTAGTCTTCCCCATCATTCCCCCCTCCCCCATCCCCTCGTCCTCCCCAACATTCCCCCCCTCCCCCATCCCTTTGTCCTTCCCACCATCCCCCCACTCCAGCGTCCTCTCGTCCTCCTAACTATTCCCCACTCCACCTTACCCTCGTCCTCCCCACCATCACTCACTTCCCCCGTCCCCTCGTCCTCCCCATCATTCTCCATTGCCCTGTCCCCTCGTACCCACCGTGGCCAACTCCCTCGTCCCTTCGTCCTCCCCACCATTACCCCTTCCCCTTTCCCCTCATCCTCTTTACCATCTCCAACTTCCGTCCCCTCGTCCTCCACACCATTCCCCACTCCCTCGTTTGATGCATTCCCAAATGATCTGATGTTTCCATCAGAAAATTGGGATCATTAAATGATCTGATGTTCCCATCACTGAAATATAAGGAAAACAGTGGTAGTGTATATGAAAATGAAAAATGAAAATAAAATGAAATTAAAAACAATAAAAAATAAAAAAATAAACTATACTCATGAAAGCAGCTCAATTCCAACTCAATGTCACACAAAATAATTAAATCAAAATGAAAATAAATCAAAATATAGGAAAATTCAAATTATCAATGAAATCTGAAACATTGAAATTTAATCGTAACATATTTAGTGTGTGTTTCTCTTATGTACAACAGATGACACTGTTTAAAAAAAAAAGCATATTTTGACCTGTCACAGGTGTGGCATCTATACATATACTCACGAAATAAATGGTATGGCATAAACTGTATGGTAATAAACGGTATGGTAAACACAGCTCATTTCCAACGCAATGTAACAAAATAATTAAATCATATTGAAAATAAATCGAAATCTATAAAAATCCAATTTGTCACTGCAAGTGGAAACATTCAAATGAAATCGTAATATATTTTGTATAGCATGTGTTGTTCTTACTTGCAACAGATGGCAATGTTTCATAAAAAAGAATGTTTTACCTATCATAGGTGTGGCATCTATACTTACAAAATGAATGGTATGGTAAACAACACAGCTATATTCCAATGCAATATCACGCAAAATAATTAAATCAAAATGAACATAAATCAATCTATGAAAATTCAATTTATCAATGCAATCAGAAAAATTGCAATAGAATCGTAACACATTTACTCTAGCGTGTGTTGCTGGTGCATGCAACAGATGGCACTGTTTTAAAAAAAAATAAGTTTTTACCTGTCACAGGTGTGGCATCGATATGGAAGGTATATAAAAACATTCGTGTATTCAAATGGAACGTTATGCCAAAATTTCAAAGCAATCGGTGAAGAACTTTTGGAGATTACAGCGTGTGTTGCTCTTACGTCCAACAGATAACCGTTTTTTTTTTTTAAAAGCATGTTTTTTCCTGTCATAAGTGAGGTATATATATAGTAGGTATATAAAAACGCGCCTGGGGGACCGTGAGGACTAACTCCAGAAAGCAAATGTCTTGCTCTCTGACTCCCGCACATATGCCCCTCTGACCTCTAACCCTTTGGATCGCCTTGAAACTTCCTTCAACCGCAAACTAAAACAGCTCTCGAGTCTTTGTCCTCCTGACTTCGATCTCATTAAACGTTTCCGTGTCATCTGCCCTTCTTTTCCTTATTTCTATGGTCTACCTAAGACTCAAAAACCTAGTGTTCCTCTTTGTCCTATCATTTCATCAAGGTGCTCTGTCGGTTATACTCTTCTTGCTTCCTGGCTAGCTAAAACACTGACGGCTTATCTTGGCACTTTTTCCCCTGCCCAACTTCGTCACTCTCAGGACTTCATAGAAACAATGCGCCTGCAGCCCTCCTGTAAGATTCTTAGTCTTGATGTCGACTCTCAGTTTACTAATGTTCCCCTCGATGACGCTCTCTCTTTCCTTAGACAGAATGCGACTGAGGGCCTTCTTCCTCTCCCGCTCCCCACTGACGTCTTTCCCCTGTTCTTGCCAATTTCTACATGGAATACTTCGAAACTGTTTGTTTTCCTTCTATTGTTAATCGTCCCACTCCCTGGCTTTGCTATGCGATGACATTTTTGCTTTATGGCCTCATGACCTTAGTCTTTTCCAGCCAATCTTCTCCTCTCTTAACAATCTGGCTCCTTCCATCCATTTCAAAGTTGAATGGGTTTCTAATTCCCTCCTTCATTTTCTTGACGTTCACAGCTCTGTGTCTGGGTTCTCTTTCTCTGTCTATCGCAAACCCATTCATAGTGGCATGTGCATTCACTTCTTTTCCTACCATCCTCCTTCTGTTAAGAAAAGTGTCCTCGTCTCTCTCTTCCTCGTTACTCTACGCATCATTGACCCTCGGTTTCTTGATTCTCAAATTTCTTTTATCTACAAATCATTCTCTCGCCTTGGTTATCCTTTATATTTTATCAACTGTGCCTATTCTCAAGCTAAACGTAATTTCTTTTATCCTAAACCTGCTTCCAACACTAGTAGCACTGTGCTCTGCCTTTCCTTCATATCTGAACTAAAAACCTTTATTAATACTCTTCGCCCTCTTGACATAAAGCTCGCCTTTCGACAAACTAACATTCTTCGTAACAATCTAGTTCACACTGCTCCTGCTTCTAATGCTGCTGGTGTCTACTGTATTTCCTGGTCGTCTTGTCCTCTCTAATACTTTGGCGAAACTGGCCGTACACTCAATGACAGACTTAATTAAGGAACACAAAAGAAGTGATACATCTGCAGACACAAACAATGCTCTCTTCTGTCATGCTAGGTATTCTAATCATCATATTGATCGGTCTTCCTCCAAAATAACCTTTCCTGCCTCACAGACACCGTCTTGTCGAATCAGGTCTGATACAAAACACACCCAACACGAACCTGAATCCTGGCTTTGTTGCTGTTGACTCTTCTCTGTCACAGTATATACTCAAATGTTCTAAACTTTCTAACAAACGTGACCTAACATAAGCCTACCCCTTCCTTTTAGCTTTCTTCTTTTTCTTTCCCTTCTTTTCTCTTACGATCCCTTTCTAATTCTTTTTACCCCCTTTATTACACCTTACCTTTCGTTCCTGATGCCATGCTTTTTCTTCCTCTAAGATTTCCTTCTCCTCACCTCACCCTGGGAGCCGGTCGGCAGAGCGGACAGCACGCTGGACTTGTGATCCTGTGGTCCTGGGTTCGATCCCAAACGCCGGCGAGAAACAATGGGCAGAGTTTCTTTCACCCTATGCCCCTGTTACCTAGCAGTAAAATAGGTACCTGGGTGTTAGTCAGCTGTCACGGGCTGCTTCATGAGGGTGGAGGCCTGGTCGAGAACCGGGCCGCGGGGACACTAAAAGACCCGAAATCATCTCAAGATAACCTCTCTCTTGCCTATTTATTGTCATTGCCTTCTTCCTCTAAGCACAATCGACTTGATAATCGTGCAGGACGGACCGAAACGTCATCGTCTCTTCACTTTCTAGTGTGTGGTTTGGTCAACATTTTTCAGCCACGTTATTGTGACTTCTCATCTGCATGATCAGTGAAATTATTACCAAACAAAATATAGGTTTTATCAATGTTAAGGGTCACTTTGTTAGCAGTTAGCCAAAGATGGACTTTTTTTTTTTTAGTTTTGTGCTTACTGTCTCATTTAGAATAAAAGGGTTAGGACTGGAAAAAATAAAGGTTGTATCATCAGCAAATCAAACTGGCTTCACGTGTTGAGTGGCATTTGGAATTATTGATGTAAATGAGAAAGGGGGAATGAACCAAGTATACTACCCAGTGGAACATCAATGTTAAATGATAGGGTGGAAAAAGTAGCGCCGTATATAGAGAATTACCGAAGCCTGCACTGAAGTGTGCTTGCAAGTATTGAAAGGAATTTAAGAAGCTTAGTGTAGTTAATGGTGCGAAAGGCCTTATGTCGGTTAACGGATAAACCATCAGGGTACTTATTTTTGTCAAGAACTGTGTGTATCAACTCTTGCACACTAATTAGTGCATCAGTGATGCTTTTCGGGGATCTGAAGTAATATTGGCAAGAGCTAAATATATTATGTTTAGCTACATAGAGTAGGGCTGCATGTACATTAGCTTTCCAAAGATTTTAGACAAGGTGGAATGGATTGATGCGGGTTTCAAACTTTTTATTTTAGTGAGATCAACACTTCTATGGAATGGAATTACTCCAGTATATTTTTTAAATTTTCAGAGAAGAGTCTTATCGGAGAAAAGTCCAAGTGATTTGTTGTTGAGCAATGCTATGACCGGAGGTAATAACCTTGAGTTTTTTGTAAATTAGGTTTGGTATCTAAGCAAGAGTAGTTGAATTAGTTGCAAGTGAGAGGATTATTTCATTAACATCTGAGGAATTAGCTGGAGTTAAGTACAGAGACTCAGGATCGCTGCCTGTAAGAACGTCATTAGCATTAGTTAGGGATGCTGGGACTTCATTTGCACGGAATATGCCAATGGGTGAGAAGAAACTATTAATTTTAATAACAGTGTCAGTGATGGTACTCCATCGTCACTGGCAAGGAATATTTGTTTCTTATTAAAGTTCTAATTTGAACTTAATATCTGGGAAATTGTGTTCCCGGGTTTCTTCATGTTACCCTGTATTTTATTATATGTATTTTCAACGATTGTTTTGGCTTTCCTAATTATGGTAGATAGAAATGAGGAGTACCTCCTAGGTACCTCTTTCGAAGTGACTCATAATCTATAATTCTTCTTATATTCGTATTTTTTTGTTGATACATTTAAGTATGACTTAAGTAAACAATGGGTTGTTAATTTATCCTATTGGTTGTGAGTTTTTTGTTATCATTGGATAGTGGGTATTACACAAGCTCAGACATTTGTGATGAAATATTTGCACACGTAGGTTAATGCTTGTCATGTTACCGAGTTCAATCTAGATAATGTTACCAGCAGTAATAATAAAGTGGCTTATGGATGCTTCATTGTGTAGTCTAAAGCTAATCTTAATTGTGCCTAAATGCTGTCTAGAGAGAATGTGAGGTCATTAACTCAATATTCCTTTATTTTTGTGCATCTAATAATTATTGAAAAATTTAACACTCCACAACAACCTTTCTTTGACACAGCTGCAAAAACAAGGTTAGCAACACAGAAAATAGCATCATTCAGAGCCATGCCTGCAGACGCGTCGAGTCCTTGTTTACAGCAGTCGCGTACTCCCACGGAGTCATGGCAACTTAATAATGATAATAATAATAATAATAATAATAATAATAATAATAATAATAATAATAATTTATTCACAAGAAGGTACAATCGGTTGGTGAGATTACATAAGACTGGTATTTTTACATTCTTACAAATCCTCTAACATGATTAGCGTTTCGGGTAGGTTCTTAATTTAACATATCAGGCGAGAGGAAAAGGTCCATTGTTGCAAGGTTATATATCAACAAATAACTACAATAAAAATTGACAGTGGTGATTACAGTGGTACAGATATATGTCTTCAGTACTAATGTTTGGGGAAGTGGATAGTACAAGATACATTGTGAGTTTGAAGCACAAGGAAGGAAACTATGAGAATGAAATTAGGGACTTTCACGACAAAAGTACCTCAACACACCTCACTAAATGAAACTAATACCATCTTACATCTTACATGAATATTACAGGAACCTAATACATTATTTATTATAATTGCAGCAAAATGTCTTCAATTTTACTCACTCTATCAACCCATTAATTATTAACAGTCTATCTATGGTACAACAGTTAAGCTATCCTAGTGTACCACGTAACATATTTAGTATGAATTACTAACCAGTAAAAATAAACAAACAAAAGTAATAGCTAAATGTGACCTGACTATGTATTAGGTATTAATAATAATAGTTATAGACCAGTGTTAACTACTTGTTCATAACACATACCAGCCTATCAATATTAGTAATCTGAATGTCAATTAGATACTGACAATTTACAAGAATTACAACTGTCCGGTATGATCTGGATTCGATACCAGTCGTAGCTTGTAGTGACAATCAGTGAATAAGAAATCAATCGAATCAGAATGGAGTAGGCCTATTCAATCTCACCTGGCCCGTCTTGTGAGCTAAACAATAACTAGGTCCAGAACGCTATTAAACGGCTGATAATAATGTTCAAGAATTAGAGTATAAAAAATTCGCTGACTTAATATCCAATTGTCGGAAAATCCGACACCATTTAATAATCATACAGATAATAGCTGTATTGTATAAACAAGTTACCCATAGAAAACGTAACTTGTAGTGGAATTACCGTCTATAGAAAACGGGATATCATCACCACATACTATTATAATTCACCAGCTATTCTGCTGGGAATTATTCTTAAATACATTAGTCTTTGGACTTTACCATCATAAAACATCTCATATAAATTAACTTAATTATCAATATTAAAGTAGAGTAAATGTGACCCTTCTATCACTTATTGACATCTGGACAAGTAGGCCAGGCGTCAGTGGGGAAGGAGGGCAGCCATTGTTGTGTCACCTCCGAGACGTGTGGAGCAAATTCGGCTCCTATCATTCTGGACAATGTCGGCCAGTAACGTCAATAGTATGGAGTGTTAAACAGCCATTGTTTATATTGAGACCAGAGGCTCACACGGGAGCAAATTCGGCTCCTGTTAAATTTACTTGGACGTAGTGTTATGGAAACCAAAGGTGTACCATTGTCAACACGCTGTCTACAAATTCAAGTTAAGTGTCTATCCGAAACCCGTTTATCATTCATTTATGGCCATTAATGTCAGGATATAGGGTGACCCAGTTAGATCACGTGGAAGCCTCAAACTAAAGGTAATTAAGGGTCTTTAATTATAGTAATTAATAGTAATTAAAGGTCTTTATTGTTCCATGTACAATGTTTCTCTGAAATACTTGTCATATATAGGATTCTGGCTTCACAGCTAGCGCACTTTTGACAGGTCAAGACGAGGAAGCAAGATTTGTGCACCAGTTACTGGGTGATATGGAAGCTACCTCAAAGAGGATAATTTGTTGTCTACACCCTAGTTATACCTGGTGGACTAACCTGCTGTACTATAAGATAAGGAACCTCTTCAATGTATGTAGTTAATTCTGTAGTTTGATTGGCTGCATATATATAAATATAAACCCCCCCTAATGTGTAGAGGATCGATTTGTGAGATTATGAGATTATTGCAGAAATACAGTCCACTTATCATTATACAAATTGCTATCGATGTATATAAATTAACGTAAATATAAATTCATATAAATTAAATAAATATAAATCTCACAGGTCGGTTCCCACATTATTTGGACCTTCGGAACCGGAATATTCGGTCCTTTGAACCCACATTTGGTCATCTTAGTACCGGATGAACCAGTTAACCAGTGGATTCATTAAATATACTAGTGCAGTGTGATTTAAACAAAGCCAGTACAAGGACGGCGGCGTTGACTCGTGCGAGTTCACGAGCCCCGCTCAGTTCAGATCTGCCTCATCAGCGGTTTCAGGGACACCCACAGATATTTGGTGGCGTGTTATTTCGTGAAATGACAGCGTTAATATAGAAGCCAGCCAAATTAGTGACTGTGTCTTCGCGAGATTGTTCACAGATTTCATGGTGTTACATTTCGCGAGAGATTATCTACGAATTTTGTGGAGTTTATTTCGTGAGGTCACTAATAATATTTAATACTTCTAGATAATATTAGAAGTTTCATAGAGGCTAATTAAGAGGCTATTATCAATAATTGTGTATATTATTTCTCCAAAATAGAGAATTATTTAATATATATTGCACTAGTGATCACAGTATAATATTTACTAATTGCCAACCCATAACAGGGTAGGATATTAACCATTGACTAGTTGAACTATTATTGCTCATCCTAGTCCCATTATTACCATAGTCAGTTGTACTATATTGAATAACCTAACACCATTAATGAATGGTCCAGACCCTATTTTGGGTGTAATTTTTATCAACTCGAGTTGAGTTGTGTATATAATAATTTACTTATGATCATTACACCTTTGAGTGATTAATTAGTGTCTCTACCATCCTAGGGTGATATAGAAGAGCTAACCTAAAGGTACTTCCAGTGACACTGGTTTATCACTCAAATCATTAGTGTGTATGATTGTATATATATAATGTGTATTAATTTTAAGTGCTAACCTCTAGTAGAGGTAGGATTATTGCCTAGTGAGTTCAGAATTTACCCTAGGCTACCATCAGTGCTTGTTCAGTATTATGAGCAGCCCAAGTACAAGTCCCACAAGGCTTCACCAACGAGCCAGTATGGATAATGCAGGGAGAATGAAAAGAACCCTTGCAGGTCTTAAAGGCCACTTAACAAAACAGATCAAGAAATGTGAAGATTTGTCACAACAATCTCAAGTTGATTATGCTGACCTGGAAAGCTATTATCAAGCAGCTGCAGGTAAATTTGAGCAAATCAAATGCCAAATAGCAACATATGTGGCTGAACTTGCCAACACCAATTTATCAGAAACAGAAATAGACGACATTATGGTTGATCTTGCGAATTATGAAGATCACACTCAGGCCACGTTACAGCCTTATGTCAAATTAATTGCCCAGAACAAGGCAACAGCAACAACAACAACAGTTGCATCTAATACGAGTCAAGCAGAAGCTCGACTCCCTCCAATTAATTTACCCACTTTCTCAGGAAAAGATGAGGAAGATTGGGACGAATTTTGGAACAAATTCGTTGACCTTATAGACTCAAAACAATCTTTACCAAAGAGTAGTAAATTCTCTTATTTGCAAGGCCAATTATCAGGTGAGGCTAAAACAGTAGTATCCCATCTGAGATTAACTAATGATGGCTATGATCTGGCAGTAAAACTCCTCAAGGATAATTATGCTGATCCAGAAGTAAGAACATCACATTTAGTTCATGAGCTGTTGCATTTACCCCCACCGGAGGCTTCAGCTGATTCACTCCAAGTCTTCAAGCTGGAGGTAGAATCATTGATCAATGCCCTCAGCCTGACAGCAGATACAAACGGGGCTGAGTGGGTCTTGAAAATAATTGTCCAGGAGAAAATACCTAGGGACATATTGAGACAAATGAGTGCTCATTACAATAAAAGCATCTTATCCATGAATGAAATATCTGAAGGTTTAAAGTCAGTAGTTCATCAATTACGAACACATGACAAATTAAAACCACCAAGTAACCCTCAGAAACTAATAATAGTAAACTACAGAGTACCAAAGGTACTCCAAATCAATCTAGACAATATAATTCAACACCAAAGTGGAACAGTGGCAGTGTGGGCGTATATGCAGTGGGACCCTCCAAGCCTATAGTTACTGTGTCATCCAAGAACGTGACACCAAAGGGTACTGGAAGCTATGGAACATGTTTGTTCTGCAATGAGAAACATTCAATGTACCACTGCCCTAATTTTCCTGATAGTGACGCCCGTGTTGAGCGACTCAAAGATTTGCAACATTGCACGAGGTGCCTCAGGAAACATAACATCAAGGATTGTGATACCCAATTACACCCTTGTAATAGGTGTAACAAAGGTCAACACCATGCAGCATTGTGCAGAGACACCAAAACAACGTATTCAAGACCCAAGGTGGAAGATAGCATTCCCACCACAGTACAGTACTGCAAGGTGCAACAAACAAAGAGTGTCCAATCGGCAAAGTCTAAAGGTAATACGACTTTGCCTACTGCCCAAATTACCATCCTGAATAAGAGGGCCAAGGTCCATACCCGTGGGTTGTTTGACCAAGGATCCCAGAGAACATATATTACTAAAAAGCTGGCAGATGAATTACAATTAAGGCCTGTAGCCCAGATGTCATTCAACATCTCAGGGTTTGTAACAGATGCAGGACCTCAAGTCTACCAGGTGGTACAACCATCAGTACGCTTAGGCAGGTACGTCTGTCGAGTACAAGCCATTGTGGTGGACAAAATACCAGTAGACCTACAAGTTCAAGGTCTGAGAGCAACAGCCAAATTCCTGAGAAATAGAGGAATAAAATTGGCAGATAATATTAAGTCTGATCACCTCACCGACTTCGGTCTCCTTGTAGGGACAGACTATTGTCATCGATTCATCGGTAGCCCTACTAAATATCAGGGTATAACCATGTTAAACTCTGCAGGAGGTAAATTACTCTCAGGCCCAGTATCAAGCCTGAGGAGACCTATGCCTGCAGATAAACAATACTAGTAGAAATCTAAATTTGTCAGCTGATTATATTTCTCCAGTAGCATTATACTAAGGAGATTACAGCTGACTATACCAACAGAAGTTGATGTTAGTATCATCATTTGAAGCTGAAGATGAGTTCATGAGGCCTCAGTGGCAAATCAGTGAACAGTAGCCTAAAACAGCTACAAGTCACTGCGACCAATGTCACTGAACCCACTGCAGTCTCAGAACCATACTTTACTTTAATGATGAGCTATTCAATCTTCTGAATCAATTAACTAAATTAAAACCCCAATAAATCTGATGACTGATTTGATACATTTATTATTTAATCAAGATGTATTCCATGGGCCTCAGTGTTTATATATCAGTGACCAGTTACCTGAACAAACTTCAAGTTATATCTAATGTCACTGATCTCACTGCAGTCCCTGAATCATACTTGACTGTAGTACTTGATCACATTCAGTCTTCTGGGTTAAATAATATGTAATAAGGCTTGAATATTAGCCTTTCAAGAGTTGACAGGGAAATGAAATCGCATTAGACTTCTAACCCCTGCAACTCTAGTACGGGACATCCGTCCTGTACGAACAGACGCACAAATGTGTGATTACTAACTACTAACATCAAATTAATCTAATAATTCGAAGGAGGAGTATCGGTGTTCGTCTGTTCTAAATAGGACTTCGACCCGTGAGCAGCCCCCTGGGGAATTATGTCGGAAAATCCGACACCATTTAATAATCATACAGATAATAGCTGTATTGTATAAACAAGTTACCCATAGAAAACGTAACTTGTAGTGGAATTACCGTCTATAGAAAACGGGATATCATCACCACATACTATTATAATTCACCAGCTATTCTGCTGGGAATTATTCTTAAATACATTAGTCTTTGGACTCTACCATCATAAAACATCTCATATAAATTAACTTAATTATCAATATTAAAGTAGAGTAAATGTGACCCTTCTATCACTTATTGACATCTGGACAAGTAGGCCAGGCGTCAGTGGGGAAGGAGGGCAGCCATTGTTGTGTCACCTCCGAGACGTGTGGAGCAAATTCGGCTCCTATCATTCTGGACAATGTCGGCCAGTAACGTCAATAGTATGGAGTGTTAAACAGCCATTGTTTATATTGAGACCAGAGGCTCACACGGGAGCAAATTCGGCTCCTGTTAAATTTACTTGGACGTAGTGTTATGGAAACCAAAGGTGTACCATTGTCAACACGCTGTCTACAAATTCAAGTTAAGTGTCTATCCGAAACCCGTTTATCATTCATTTATGGCCATTAATGTCAGGATATAGGGTGACCCGGTTAGATCACGTGGAAGCCTCAAACTAAAGGTAATTAAGGGTCTTTAATTATAGTAATTAATAGTAATTAAAGGTCTTTATTGTTCCATGTACAATGTTTCTCTGAAATACTTGTCATATATAGGATTCTGGCTTCACAGCTAGCGCACTTTTGACAGGTCAAGACGAGGAAGCAAGATTTGTGCACCAGTTACTGGGTGATATGGAAGCTACCTCAAAGAGGATAATTTGTTGTCTACACCCTAGTTATACCTGGTGGACTAACCTGCTGTACTATAAGATAAGGAACCTCTTCAATGTATGTAGTTAATTCTGTAGTTTGATTGGCTGCATATATATAAATATAAACCCCCCCTAATGTGTAGAGGATCGATTTGTGAGATTATGAGATTATTGCAGAAATACAGTCCACTTATCATTATACAAATTGCTATCGAAGTATATAAATTAACGTAAATATAAATTCATATAAATTAAATAAATATAAATCTCACAGGTCGGTTCCCACACCAATCTTGGAGAGAAACATCCACCCTCAATGGTGCTCCACGTGAGAAGTCTTAACATTACTAAAAATGTGATGGTAAGTTGGTCTCAACTTGAAGATTCTGCAAGAGTCTGGAGATATTCACAAGAAACCATACTGATTTTGTTCAAATTATGTTGATGTGAGGAAACTAAGAATCTGCCTTTTGCTGTGACTGAAAGCTTTTCTGTGTAACACTTAGCCTTTGGTACACTGATAGTCTGGAATGTTCAACAGACTTCTAATGCTGTCCGGAATTATATATATATCTGCTTGATTTTAATTTCTGCTGGTCCAGGTAAGTCTTGAGCAAACCTGAGCAGCAGGATAACCTTTGCAATAGTAGCAGAGTGTGTACCGTATTTGGAATTGGGTGACCTGGGCATCACTGGCAGTATGTGTAAAAGTACATGGACCTTGGATCGGTAACTATTGGAAGTGAAGCAGAGATATGCGAATGATTCTTCATCCAACAAGCATCTGAAAGAAAAAAATCTGTCAGACACCATTATACAGTTCTTTAAATTCCCTCGTCAGCAGCTCATTACTGTTTAACTGAATAAATTTACATATGTTAGTAATTAATTATTGCGTATAGTCTGAGGACTATTTAATGCATAATCAACAACAATAAGTTGAAACTTAAAATATCTTAAAGGGCGTTATTATTAATATCCAGTCTTTCCGGGAATTTAATAAATAATTATGCGCATACGAACGCTACTTCCAGGGAGGGAGGATAGTGGGTACTCCTGCCATTACGCTCTCATTACGCCCAGCGAAACACAGTGTTCATTCTCAGTTTTTCGTGCATTAACGATACTTCTTCAGAAATAACTGCACTTCGATCTCGTCAATAACATGGGATTAATCATTAAGCTTAGGTGCGGTTTTGAGGTATGCCTTCAGCCCGCACCGTGTAAGATTGCTGTCTTATTTATCTTGTAAATTTTATTTATTAATTTTTATACTATAATCCCAGACTGGATTTACATTGCAAGTGGTCAGAAGGCTGAGGTCCAAGGAACGAGATGGCCGACGTATTTTGATATAGTATATAAGTGCAGTTAGGCTGCAAGGAGAGATGCCATTGCTACGTGATTGATACACGTCCAGGTCACTACCATTGATACACGTCCAGGTCACTACCATTGATACACGTCCAGGTCACTACCATTGATACACGTCCAGGTCACTACCATTGATACACGTCCAGGCCACTACCATTGATACACGTCCAGGCCACTACCATTGATACACGTCCAGGCCACTACCATTGATACACGTCCAGGCCACTACCATTGATACACGTCCAGGCCACTACCATTGATACACGTCCAGGCCACTACCATTGATACACGTCCAGGCCACTACCATTGATACACGTCCAGGCCACTACCATTGATACACGTCCAGGCCACTACCATTGATACACGTCCAGGTCACTACTATTGATACACGTCCAGGCCACTACCATTGATACACGTCCAGGTCACTACCATTGATACACGTCCAGGTCACTACCATTGATACACGTCCAGGCCACTACCATTGATACACGTCCAGGTCACTACCATTGATACACGTCCAGGTCACTACCATTGATACACGTCCAGGCCACTACCATTGATACACGTCCAGGTCACTACCATTGATACACGTCCAGGTCACTACCATTGATACACGTCCAGGCCACTACCATTGATACACGTCCAGGTCACTACCATTGATACACGTCCAGGTCACTACCATTGATACACGTCCAGGTCACTACCATTGATACACGTCCAGGTCACTACCATTGATACACGTCCAGGTCACTACCATTGATACACGTCCAGGCCACTACCATTGATACACGTCCAGGTCACTACCATTGATACACGTCCAGGTCACTACCATTGATACACGTCCAGGCCACTACCATTGATACACGTCCAGGCCACTACCATTGATACACGTCCAGGTCACTACCATTGATACACGTCCAGGCCACTACCATTGATACACGTCCAGGTCACTACCATTGATACACGTCCAGGCCACTACCATTGATACACGTCCAGGCCACTACCATTGCAAACATCTACTTCACAAAACAGATAAACTGTGCATTAATTTCTTAATTCAAGTATAACACAAACTAAATTTATCTATTATAATCAAATAACATAATTTATTATACAATTTGATTTAATTACCATATTTTTCTCTAGCCTAATGTATTAATTTTTTAACCCTCAAGTTTGTGGGATATTTGTGAGGAGATAAAGTATACAGTTCACTGCTCTATAATTTAGATAAAATATACAGTCTGCTTAATTTAGGAGTTAACCATAATTTATTAATTAATTGAAATAAAAATAGAATAAATAAATCTCCGTCCACAAATATTTCCCCACAACACAAAGCTCTTACTCATTTTGGAATTTGTTTACAAAAAGTTACATTTGTGAATATAGTTGACATTTTTTATTAGACAAAGAGTATCAAGACCTAATTACACCCCGATGTTCAGGACTTTATAGCATGTATAGCTGACCCCATAATTACGAGAGATAAGCTACAAATATGGCAGACATGTGAAATGTCCGATCATATTACATGTGTAATTCGTTGTCATTTGAATATTATCATATACCCGACATGCACTCGTTTGAAAAATGTTAAACGAAAACGTTATTTTCTTCATAAAACGTTCACAACTTTAAATAGCAAAAAATAAATATTCCATTATCGATTGTTTCACCAACAATGAAGAAGAAAACGCTTTGGCATTTGGGTGAAAGCCATACCTGATTTACCTGAGGGCCACTAACACTCTAGTGGCCTCCACGAGGCCTAGAAGCCGATGGCTTGTCAGAGGTCCCCCATTTGTCTCGAATATTTGTTTAAACTGGATCTTACAATTTATCAGTGTTTTGGCATTTACAGCTTCGGTTGGTAGACGGTTTCATGGGTGTGTAACCTTATGAGTGAAAAAGCATATCTTGTTTACTATTCTACATTGTGGCTTGTTAAACTTGAATCTGTTGTTCTTTGTCTGTGTTACATCTGACCTTTTAAAGAAACGGTCTGGATCAATATCCTGCCTATTGTTCAATATTTTAAAAGTTTCAGATACCATCTATATTTAAGTCTTATTCACATTAGAGATCTAGATAGCGTTAGATTTCTAGAAACAATTTATATTTTCAGAGATAAAATATGTCATATATATATATATATATATATATATATATATATATATATATATATATATATATATATATATATATATATAATTTTGTCATTTTGTCCGGTCGTGATGGTCAAGTGGATTAAGGCGTCTTGTACATACCAGTTGCGTTGCTCCTGGGAGTATGGGTTCGAGTCACTTCTGGGGTGTGAGTTTTCATTTAGTTATATATATATATATATATATATATATATATATATATATATATATATATATATATATATATATATATATATATATGCCTGAGCCAGCCAAGACTTGACCTGTGTAGGTATGAATACCTGCTGAAGGCTCCGGGGGTGACAAGAAGAACCGTATCTCCTTCATTCCAACACTATGAACGTTGAAAGGTGCGTTGTCTAAGCTTTGTGTATGGCGAGGCAGGTACAGTGTATGGGTGAGGGGAGGGTCGCCGCCGTCTCAGTGCCGCCACCCACCAGCCCCCAGCCCCCAGGGGGGGTACGGGGGGAGTGATGGGGGAGGCTCTCGAGCTGCCTACAGTGATGTTAGTGGAAAGTTAGTGCGTTCATAAGCAAATCGGTGAGTGTAGTGTTAAAACCAAAGTGCACTAGTGATTTCCCCGAGTGTTGATAGTGTGTAACAAGTGTGACGGCAGCCCCCCTCGCGTGCCCCCCCTTCACCACCCCCGCCCGCCATCTTCCCCCACCCCGCTACCTGCGCCCGACCCAGCCAGCCGCCCATCAACACACAGCCTACCCACACACGGTGCCCAGGCCATGCCCAACACCCTCAGGAGGGTAATGCTTGCCGTGTTACTCTCCACCTGGGAAGGAGAGGGTGCACTCAGGGGGCAGCCAGGCGTCATCACATCTAGGCATGGCACATGCCGCACCTGACACACAGCCTCTTTCCAGCCAAGAAGATGGTCACCCAAGAGGAAACTGTCAAGTGTGTGACAGACGGTATCGTCTCAATTCAAATGGAACTGTCCGCTATCATTCTCTCAATTCAGGTGGTTGTCTAGGGTCTAGGCACCTGCCCCGGGGCAGTGACGATGGACAACCTGCTGC
>NW_027189505.1:97500-115000 GCF_040958095.1 Procambarus clarkii | reverse complement strand
TATGATTCATTCACCATTGTGCAGTGATATACAAGGAAACTGTACCAGTGTTTTAGTGTCGCCCTGACCCCCCCCCCCCCCCACACCGAGCGGTGTCCGGTCAACCCCCACCCCCTCCCCTCCCGCCGGCCTCACCGCACCACTGTACCTCCTGCCATCCCACCCCTCTTACCCTGCCCCTGGGTGTCTCCAACCCACCTATTCACTGCACACACAGTGCCTGTTGCAGAGATGTGTCACCCTCCATGCACCCAGATATGGCACAGGTCACAGCATGCATTCAGGTTCCTCCCAAAAGGGAGGGAGAGACAAGTACTCATACGAGTGGTGAGTGCGAGGGACCGCCAACTACCCCTGCCGCCACCACCCGTGTCCACCCTCCCACGCCATGCCGATGTCACATTCCGCCCGGGGGACGGAGGGGACTCCCCCAACTAACCAGGAACCCCTCAGCCAAGAACTCAGGCTTGGGAACAATGCACCCAGAGGGGGACCCAGACCTAGAGGAACGTGTCGGGTTTGTGACGAATCCACACAACCTTAGAAACGATGGAACCCTACGTCAACACAACAACTGTGAGGGTTCACGGACGGAACCTGTAGAGAGAGAAGCCCCACAGGTCCCCCCGGCACCCCCACACATCCCAGCAAACTTCATGTCATCAGATGACCTCCTGGGGGCCATCAAAGCATCCACCACCAGAACTCTTCCTCACATTCCTAGAGCAGCGCGCCCATTTGCAGCAGGGAAATATACAGACCTTTTAAGGAAAGTGAATGAACGGTCTGAAAATCTTAATGCTACAGCCACCATCAAAGCATGGCATAATTTGCTCCTGTTTGGCAATATTTGCTTAGGCGTACCTGCAAGAGGAGGCAAGTCACTAGCCTCATCAGTCACTAGGGCAATAAATAATTTCCCCAGAGCTGACAACTTGATCCCCATCCCTCCTCAACGCAAAAACCGTCGTGGCAGACCCAAGAGTTCCAATGATAATTTTAAGCTTGGAACACAAGTGACCAAAAAAATTGAAGAGGGCAACACAATAGGAGCAATTAGGTTACTTACCAGCGAAGACACAATCGCCCCTAGAAATACCGCAACTGCCGACTTACTGAGAGAGAAGCACCCTCCCAGAGTACCATGGGAACCCATTGCTCGGGACACAAATGTCCCAGACATGGGACCTCTATTCCTCTAAGCGTCAGAGGTATACAAAGCCATCATGTCATTTCCGCCAGGCTCAGCAGGGGGATACACTGGAGTAAGACCTCAGCACCTCAAGCAGATGACAAACCCAGTTCTCGGCGAAGTTGCCGAGACACTACTGTCAGAGATCACGAAGTTTGTCAACGACTGTCTCTCCGGGTTGATCCCAGATACAATTAAACCCTTCTTCTTCGGAGCATCCCTTTGTGCCCTTAAGAAGAAGGATGATGGATACCCATTGCCGTGGGTAACACACTTCGGCGCCTTGTTGCTAGGGCAGCTGTCAGAAAAATCAGCATAGACGCTGCGACGATGCTTCGACCCCATCAACTAGGTTTTGGTGTCCCCCATGGCTGTGAAGCAGCAGCTCATGCTGCACGAGCCTATATCAAGCACCTCCCAGAAAATAAGGCATTAATTAAATTAGACTTTAAAAATGCCTTCAACCAGGTAAAAAGGGATGTGGTACTGGAAGCAGTTTGAACAAGCTTTCCTTCTCTACTCCCCTTCGTCTCAGCAGGGTACAGTAGGGAATCGACGCTGCTGTTTGGGGAACATGAAGTTGTTTCTGCAGAAGGTGTCCAGCAGGGAGACCCGCTTGCCCCTTTTCTTTTCTGCATGGCTGTTAAAGAGGTCACAAGCAGGTTGTCCAGCGAATTCAACATCTGGTTCCTGGACGATGGCACCCTGGCAGGGACACAGGAGTCCCTGCTAGAAGATCTACAGCTGGTGAAATCTAGGGGAGAGGAGTTAGGCTTTACACTAAATCCATCAAAGTGTGAAATCATCTCATCCAGCCAACCAATCATAGATGCAGTACGAATCTTATTGCCAGGAGCCCAAGTGATCGCTCCCACCGACAGTGTGCTGCTAGGGGCACCTCTGGGCTCGAAAGCCATCGAGGTAGTCCTCGAAGAAAAGCTTAAAGACCTGAGGAGGATGGAGGGAAGAATAGGGGCTTTGGATGCTCACGATGTTTTGTACCTTCTTACAAGGTGCCTGGCCTTGCCCAGACTTACCTATTTCCTCAGGTGTGCTCCTTCCTTTGACAGTCCAAAATTAACGGAATACGACTCACTCCTAAAGACAATAACTATGAAAGTGTTAAACCTCTCCCTGCAAGATGACCAGTGGGACCAAGCAACGCTCCCAATTAGACTTGGGGGTATGGATATTCGCAAGGCGACACAGTTAGCATTGCCGGCATTCTTATCCTCGACCAGTGCTACAAGTGAATTAGTGAAGGAAATATTACCAGAATACCTAAGGAACTCCATTGGGATTCGTGATCCCAAATTTGTGGAAGGAGCTGGTCAATGGGACACTCTTACCAATTCACACACCCAACCAACTTTTCCAAAAGACGGTAAACAGTCCAAATGGGATAGCCCCATAGTGGAGAACATCGCCAAAGCATTGCTGGACGCAGCTTCTCAGAAGGACAGAGCGCGTTTCCTAGCTGTGCAAGCCCCCCATGCTGGGGACTTCCTGTTGGCAGTCCCTAATTCCGCCTTGGGCACCCGCCTGGACCATCGGGTCCAAGGTATTGGTGTTGCTCTGCGCCCCGCCCCTGTCTCCACCGAGCATCGTTGTGTTTGCGGCCATGCACGGGCAGACCAATACGGCAGCCATGGTCTCATCTGTCGTAAGACACAGGGAAAGATTGCCAGACACGAAGCAGTCAATGACATCATCAAGAGAAGTTTGGCTACAGCTGGGTGTCCAGCACAAAGAGAACCCCAGTTGTGCAGACCTGACAACAGCCAAAAACGCCCAGACGGAGTCACCCTGCAGCCATGGAGGGAAGGTAAACAGGTCGTATGGGATTACACGTGTGCATCTACATTGGCTGATACCTATTTACGTTACAGCTCAGCGGAGGGAGGTGGCTCAGCCACCTTCAGGGAGACCCAGAAAATCAGCAAGTACAGAGACCTAGAACGTTGTTACAGGTTCGTGCCAATAGGCTCTGAGACTCTGGGCGCCTGGGGTAAATGTGCACTCAAGTTTTTAAAGGAGGTTGGTGAGGAACTCATTGCGAAAACCAGAGACCCACGAGTTTCCTGTTCCGGCGCCTCAGTGTCGCAGTTCAGGGGGAAAATGCGTGCTGCATGTATCCTGGGTACGCACCCAACCTCCGAGGAGCTGGACGAGGTCTTCGAACGCTGATTGTTTAATTGTTATATATTTGTGTGTGTGTGTGTGTGTGTGTGTTCTCTGTAAACTGTAGCATTGCAATAAAGTAAAACAAAATATACAAAAAAATAATAGGGGTGTTTGGAGAAGAAAAGAATAAAGTATTCAGTGAGAATCCACAAAATCTTCTCTGGATGCTCTTTGTTTTCTTCTTCGAGGATGTGGGTCCCTGCAATTGCACCAGAGGTGGTACCCTTAATATATATATATATTTAAATTTAATTTGAATACACTACTGGTGTGATCGCCAGCAGGAGCTACTGTTTAAGTTTCACCCTTACGACTTACCACATAAAAACCCGGGCTATAACCTCATAGACTCAATACTTCCCTGAACCAGACAGAAGGTAGGCACATTAGTCGTGATCTACATTTCCTCTTTCCTATTTTCAGTGCAGTGACAGCAATAGACACATTTTTGTGCAGATCCACTGGAACATTCAAATGCTTATAATATTGTTATAGTTAAAAGAAAGCAGACAAAATGCTGATAACATAATTCTTTACACAACATTTGAATATACATAATAGTTCATGTTTACGTTTTTTACGTTTGACTGCTGAGTAGAGGCTCCTGACAGCTGGGTGGACAGCGCTTCGAATTCTTAGTCCTGAGGTTCCGGGTTCGATCCCCGGTGGAGGCGGAGAGAAATGGGCAAAATGTTTCTTTCACCCTGATGCCCCTGTTACCTAGCAGTAAATATGTAGCTGGGAGTTAGACAGCTGCAACGGGCTGCTTCCTGGGTGTGTGTAACAAAAAGGAGGCCTGGTCGAGGACCGGTAAGCGGGGACGATAAGCCCCGAAATCATCTGAAGATAGCCCGAAGATTTTACACACGAATCACAACTGACGACGTCCGAACACTTCCAGCACAAGTGCTGACGACTTTTGTTTGAATCACAATGCTGTAAATGCTTCATCCACGTACCCCAAATACAAATAATTGCCAATAAAATCTAAGCACCTAACCTAACGTAACTAATGCCTAAATATGCACAGTATGCAAATATTAAGCAATATTAATTTATATTTGAGAAGATCCCAATTTTGAATGAACAGCATGTTAAAATTTATGAATGCGTCTTTGTGGTCGACCGCTGGATGGAATGGACCTGGTCTGAAGATGGGTTGCTTTCATCCATTTTTCACACTGCTTAATTTTGTTTTCATTTTCAGTTTAAAATTTATATAAGTAACACTCTTCTTTTATTATGTATTGAGGTTTATGAGTGTTACGAACCTTACCTCCTGTGGAGGTTGGTTTCGGTTGTAAAGTGTTGGTGAACACAGTGGCGAGTGTTTATTAGTATAAATCCCCAGCTGAGATCAGAGAGGCCGCGAGTCATCATTATTACTCCGCCCAGTAAAGTAGTGCCTTCTCAGCTGGAGATCATCAGAAATAATTAGAACTTGAATAGCTTAACTATGTAAGGGAAAAATGGACTCTATTAAAAAGTATGCATGGGGAATATAGTAAATAAAATCATTAATGTGTTTGATAGCATACATAAAGAATAGAGTATTAAGGGGCGATGATGCAAGAGAGATGGACGCCATCTTGACTGAAGGGGGAGATGTATCGCTGCAGACCGTTCCTGCTATTTGAGGGGTTTTCTCCGGCCGTTCAGTCAGATAAGCCTATCCTTATCTATATCCAGGGTTGCAAGATTGGGTAGAGTAATATTACAGAAGTTGGAGAGGTTTTATAAGAGTCCAGGTTTCCTAGAGGCTAAAATATGTGTCGTTAGATGATAGCGGTTTGTGGCTGGGTGCATGACACCAGGTATGGGACAGTGAGCCGTGGGGCGGTCAGAGCCACTTGAGTTTATAAAACGAAGTGATCTTATGTTGTGAGGAAAACGCCTTGTTAAATGTATTCCTGTGTGACTTGTACGTATAAATTTGTGACTTGTGTACTAGGCTGTTTCCCTTACTCCTTATACTCCCTAGACAACATTGTAAGGACCACCATCACCAAATTCTCCCTAGCTCTCTATGACAACAAAAACGTATCACTACTGATAACATCAGTAAGACACAGGCCGTGATAATGAGCTTACTGTAAAACTTTAAACACAAAATACCAATTATGTACTTCCCTTAAAGCTGCATATTTCTTTGTTTCGATTTTAAACACAAAATGAAAATGCATAATAAGTTTAAAATTGTTTAGCATTTAGCAGCGTGCCATTCTCATGTGCTCGCTTTCCCCTAACTTTACAATCTGGCGTCTCCCGTGGGTGAAGTCCCCTACGTCGGGCCTGTAGTAGGACAATAATGTGAGGTAGACCAAGTTAACCGTCGCGCCTGCAGTAGGACTACAATGTGAGGTAGACCAAGTTAACCGTCGCGCCTGCAGTAGGACAACAATGTGAGGTAGACCAAGTTAACTGTCGGGGCTACAGCAGGACAACAATGTGAGGTAGACCAAGTTAACTGTCGGGGCTACAGTGGGACAACAATGTGAGGTAGACCAAGTTAACTGTCGGGGCTGCAGCAGGACAACAATGTGAGGTAGACCAAGTTAACTGTCGGGGCTACAGTGGGAAAACAATGTGAGGTAGACCAAGTTAACCGTCGGGTCTACAGTAGGACAACAATGTGAGGTAGACCAAGTTAACCGTCGGGTCTACAGTAGGACAACAATGTGAGGTAGACGAAGTTAACCGTCGGGTCTACAGTAGGACAACAATGTGAGGTAGACCAAGTTAACCGTCGGGTCTACAGTAGGACAACAATGTGAGGTAGACCAAGTTAACCGTCGGGGCTGCAGTAGGACAACAATGTGAGGTAGACCAAGTTAACCGTCGGGGCTGCAGTAGGACAACAATGTGAGGTAGACCAAGTTAACCGTCGGGGCTGCAGTAGGACAACAATGTGAGGTAGACCAAGTTAACCGTCGGGGCTGCAGTAGGACAACAATGTGAGGTAGACCAAGTTAACCGTCGGGGCTGCAGTAGGACAACAATGTGAGGTAGACCAAGTTAACCGTCCGGGCTGCAGTAGGACAACAATGTGAGGTAGACCAAGTTAACCGTCGGGGCTGCAGTAGGACAACAATGTGAGGTAGACCAAGTTAACCAGTAAAGTTGTTGAGGTGTTCCTGATGACTCACCTAGTGTAAGAAAGCAGACAACGGAGAGGCAGGAGTACCGCAGACATTGGTGAAGGACGTTATGACAGGTCAGCACGTCTCCAGAGACCACATGAACGCTCGTGCTAAGGATGTTTGATTCATACATCAGGACCAAGCGGCAGTCTGTGGGTAGTAGAGAAGGCTGAGAGGGACATGAACTGGATGGTAAGAAAACAGGAAAAGTTGACAGGAAGATACAGGCAATAGCGAAAGGTGGCTGAGGAAGAGGAGTGGCTGAGGAAGAGGAGTATAAAGAAAAGAAATTGAAGAACAGTCCATATAACTGAATTAATCCAGGACCCGCTGACATGTGAGGTTAACATTTCAAAGAAAAGTTTTAATACCAATGATTATTTGTACAGTAATTATGCTAATTATAGTTAGTCAAGGTACAGTAAAAAGTTGGTGAGGTGTGATTGTAACTATGAGAGGTAGTGGTGGTATAACAAAATGTGGCATGTTCTAATAATGGTAATTGGTATGATCAGATACAGTTTTAATTATGGTTTGTGGCATAGTCAGATGTGGTGACAATTATATGTGGTATGATGGGCTTTGTTGGTGACTTAGGGTGTTCATAGTGGTGTGATAAGGTAGAGTCCGCATATTGGTGGTGGCGGATTAGTTGAGAGGCCACAATTGCTAAATATCATATATTGGCTAGAACTACAGGTATAACTGCATTTATGTACTTTGGCTGTGCGCACTATGTTCTTGTGCATGACATGTGATCATACCTTGCATTGATTTCCGGGATCAACGTCTCCGCGGCCCGGTCTAACCAGGCCTCCTCGTACATACAACTCTTTTCTGTGTAATATGGTAGTCGCACGAAAGTCTTAAACCTATAGAAATCAAAAACTTATAAACAACCTGAGGGTTGTTTGACCAGGGGTCCCAGAGAACATGTCACACAAAAGGTGGCAGATGATCTGCAATTAAAGCCTGTAACTACCTTACCTTGAGGTTACCTTGAGGTGCTTCCGGGGCTTAGCGTCCCCGCGGTCCGGTCGTCGACCAGGCCTCCTGGTTGCCGGACTGATCAACCAGGCTGTTGGACGCGGCTGCTCGCAGCCTGACGTATGAGTCACAGCCTGGTTGATCAGGTATCCTTTGGAGGTGCTTATCCAGTTCTCTCTTGAACACTGTGAGGGGTCGGCCAGTTATGCCCCTTATGTGTAGTGGAAGCGTGTTGAACAGTCTCGGACCTCTGATGTTGATAGAGTTCTCTCTCAGAGTACCTATTGCACCTCTGTTTTTCAACGGGGGTATTCTGCACATCCTGCCATGTTTTCTCGTCTCATGTGATGTTATTTCTGTGTGCAGGTTTGGGACCAGCCCCTCTAATATTTTCCACGTGTAAATTATTATGTACCTCTCCCGCCTGCGCTCAAGGGAGTACAGTTTTAGGCTCTTTAGTCGGTCCCAATAGTTTAGATGTTTTACTGAGTGGATTCTAGCAGTAAATGATCTCTGCACGCTCTGCAGGTCAGCAATTTCTCCAGCTTTGAAAGGTGCTGTCATTGTGCAGCAGTACTCCACTCTAGAGAGCACAAGCGTTTTGAAAAGTATCATCATCGGTATAGCATCTCTAGTGTGAAAAGTTCTTGTTATCCAACCTGTCATTTTTCTTGCAGTTGTGACGGATACTTTATTGTGTTCTTTAAAGGTAAGGTCTTCCGACATGAGTACACCCAGATCCTTTACATTGCCTTTTCGTTCTATGTTATGATTTGCCTGAGTTTTGTACGTGGATTCCGTTTTTATATTTTCATTTTTTCCATAGCACATGAGCTGGAACTTATCTTCGTTAAACACCATATTATTTTCTGTAGCCCATAGAAAGGCCTGATCTACATCTGACTGGAGGTTCGCCGTGTCCTCTATGTTGCCTACTCTCATGAAGATCCTAGTGTCATCTGCAAAGGATGATACAGTGCTATAGGTTGTGTACTTGTCTATGTCCGATATGAGGATGAGAAAAAGTACTAGAGCAAGCACTGTACCCTGGGGGACTGAGCTCTTCACGGTTGATGGGCTGGATTTTATTTTGTTGACTATTACACATTGGGTTCTGTTGGTTAGGAAATTGTAGATCCATCTGCCTATTTTTCCGGTAATTCCTTTTGAACGCATTTTATGTGCAATAACACCATGGTCACATTTATCAAAAGCTTTTGCGAAATCTGTGTAAATTACATCAGCGTTTTGTTTGTCTTCCATAGCATCTAATGCCATATCATAGTGGTCCAGCAACTGCGACAGACAAGAGCGCCCTGTTCTGAAACCATGTTGTCCGGGGTTATGGAGATGCTGTGATTCCATGTATTTTGTGATCTTACTTCTTAGCACTCTCTCAAAAATTTTTATGATGTGCGATGTTAGTGCTATCGGTCTGTAATTTTTTGCCTCTGCCTTATTTCCTCCTTTATGAAGTGGTGCTATCTCTGCTGTTTTTAGTATGTCAGGGATAACGCCAGTATCTAGGCTTTGTCTCCATAGAATGTGGAGGGCCCGCGATGGTGTTTTTTACTGTTCTTTATGAATATGGAGTTCCAAGAATCCGGGCCTGGTGCAGAGTGCATAGGCATACTGTTTATGGCTTCTTCAAAATCCAGTGGGGATAGGGCGACGTCTGATATATGATTTGATGTTGGTATCGTATCCATGAAAAATTCATTTGGGTTATCAATCTTTAGTGTGTTTAATGGCTCGCTGAAAACAGAGTCGTACTGCTTCCTCAGTAACTCGCTCATTTCTTTGTTGTCATCGGTGAAAGTTCCATCTCCCTTTCCCAGGGGCCCGATACTAGATGTGGTTTTTGATCTTGATTTTGCATAGGAGAAAAAATATTTCGGATTTCTTTCTATTTCACTGATAGCCTTTTGCTCTCTTTGCCTCTCCTGGGTTTTGTATGATTCTTGTAGCTTCCGTTCAATTGTTTCTATTTCTCTACCTAACCTTCTTCGCCGTTCTTGAGATAGGGTGCGACTCTCAAGTTGTTCCGCAATTCGTTTTCTTCGCCTATATAGGGAACGACGTTCCCGTTCCAATCTGCATATCTTCCTCTTTTTTCTTAGAGGTATGCGGTTTGAACATATTTCTAGTGCTACTGAGCTTATTTTTTCCAGGCACTGGTTCAGGTTTGCATTTTCTAGCTGTTCTTCCCAGTTTATTTCTGTGAAGTCCTGGTTTATTTGCTCCCAGTTTATCTGTTTATTATTGAAGTTGAATTTGCTGAAATCTCCTCCACCGGGAATCTGGACTGGTTTTGAAGGTCTACTCCCCATGGTTGTCATAACTTCAATTAAGTTGTGATCTGAGTAACAGGTATTTGTAATCATTATGTTCCTGATCAATTCTTCATTATTAGTGAAAATGAGGTCCAGCGTGTTCTCCTTCCTAGTTGGTTCTACTATTTGCTGGTTTAAGGCAAACCTGTCGCACATCCGTTGCAGGTCATTTGCATGTGCCTGTTCATTTAGGCTACTTCCTGGAATTCTTTCTGATATTACTGTATTAGCCAGGTGCTTCCATTTCAGGTGCCGTAGGTTGAAGTCCCCAAGCAGGATGATGTTCGGAGCTGGATTTGTGAGGTTTTCCAAGCAGTGTTCTATTTTTATTAGTTGGTCTTTAAACTGCTGAGGGTTTGCCTCCGGTGACTTATATACAAGGACAATAACTACATTTAAAATCTCTATTTTGATTATCAGCAGGTGACATTATCAGCTGGTGACAACTCAGGTGACATTAAATATATCGGGGTTCCTGGCTGATACAGAACCTCAAGTCTACCAGGTGGTGCAACCATTAGTGCGTTTAGGCAGCTACGTCCGTCAAGTACAAGCCATCGTGGTGGACACAATTCCAACGGACCTACATAGGTCCGACCATTTGGCAAGGTCGGGGAGCCACTGCCAAGTTCATGAGAAAAAGGGGAATACAATTGACAGACCAAATTAAGTCTGAGCACCTCACCGACATCGGAACCCTTGTTGGTTTAGACTACTACAACAAATTCATCATTAATCAAATTAAATATCAGGGAAAAATCTGTCAAATTCTGCAAGAGGCAAGTTACTCACAGGCTCAGTATTAAGCATGAGGAGCCTATGCCTGGCGACAAACAACGCAAATAGATATTTAAACTGTCAGCTGAATATAAAACTCCAGTAAAATATACTAAGGTAAATACAGCTGACTATGTCAACAGAGGATGATTTTAAAATCATAATTTAAAGTTGAAGGTGACCTCGTGAAGCCTCAGTGGCAAATTTGTGACCAGTAGACTAAATAGCTACAAATCACTGCGACCAATGTCATGGATCACATTGCAGTCTCAGAGTCATACTTGACTTTAAAGATTGAGTACATGCAATCCTCTGAATCAATTAAACTAAAATAAATTATCAATTTTATCAGCAAAGAAAGCAAATACGCACAATGGAGCATTGGTGACTATATAAATCCGGCAACTGGTTTTAATACAATTATTATTAGCTGAAATGTATTCTATAGGCCTCAGTGGCGAATCAATGACCAGTAGCCTAAACAAGCTACAAGTCACTGCGACTAATGTCACTGATCCCACTGCAGTCCCAGAAACATACTTGACTGTAGTAATTGATCACATTCTGTCCTCTTGGATTAATGAAATTTAATTGGGCTAAAAACTTAGCATCACATGAGTTAGCAGGAAAATTAAATCGCTTAGAGACTTCCGACTCCTGCATCTAGTACGGGACATTCGTTATGTACAAACTGATGCACATGTTCAACTAACAACTAAATTCAAATTAATCTTATAATTTTAAGAAGTATTAGTGTTCGTCACTTCTAAATAATGGACTCCTACACGTGTCTCCCCCCCCCCCCCCCCCCAAAAAAAAATTATGTTGGAAAAAACCTAGGGTCCTGTGTCTGTGTTGCAGATATAAATTCTCATAAAATAAATACAAATAGTAATGGAAAAATGAAGATATGAAACGAGAATTGATTGTTGGGATGAAAACAGTTAAATCTTAAACTTATATAGATGTTCTCGTGAGAAATCAAAATAAATTTTGCAACAAATGTTTAAAAAAAAGATATAAACTTTCAGTAGCGTATTTATTCAGCTACTCATTCAGGTATTCTATTCAGGTATCCATTCAGAGACAATCAGTCGTCATGAGCTTTAAAGCTGACGCCTTTTCAGTTGAGATGTCGGAAAAAAGACACCATTTACTAACTTTCAATACAATAAGCAGATAATATTGTTGCTGATTTTGTACTAACCAATTCACCCAAAGTATTTTATTTAATTATTCAAAGAAATTTTGAATAGTGGAGTTTTCCCTGGATGAAAACGAAGATATAATTGCAAGTCACCAAAATTAAAATCACCAGCTAATAATATTGTGACTTCTTCTTTAACATCTCTCTCTCTGTCTTAGTCTCTGGACCGCAAACATCATACAAACCATTTCTCTGGAACGAAGTAAATTATTAGTACTAAAACAAATTAAATATAAACCCTCTTTTCACTTCTTGATAAGAACGTAACTGGAGAAAACGCCAATGCGGGAGAGAGAGAAGAGACGCCGTGATAGGCTCAACAAAAGTTTCATCTAAGAGCATGCTATAAAGTTCTGAGAATATTTCCCTCTAGACACAGTGTTATGCAACGACAAATCTCCCATCATCAGTACATCTTCGCTAACCAATAAGGGACGTGGTCTTTCTGTACCTGATAACCTGTTTAATCTAGTTATTCCTGGCCAGTAATATAGATTAGGGTAGACCGGTGAGGACATAAGGCGAGCCACCCAAAAGGGGAAAAATAAATTATTAAATAGACTAATTATTATCCCTGATATAGATGTCATATATTGATAACGATTTTTACTGTGTACCCTTTTGATAGATGAAATTGAAGCGGAAGAAGAAATTAGCATCAGCTCTGTGGTACAACACGTGACATGTGATGACGCTACCCTGACCCATGAAGAGTATCAGTTTGCTAGATCTTTCGTGTTCATATGTGGTTGACCAGGCCACATTCTACTATAGAGATAAGCTGGATTTGTTTAAATTTAATACTAACCAGTGTAGTCTAACACCTAGTCTGTAGACGTGATCGTGCTACAGAGTGGTGGTACTCACTAGTCTTTCCTAACGTATTCTGGCTGAAGATCCATGAGTTGTTGGAGCAGGTGTAGAGGTTTATCTCAGGGTGATACTTGGCGTGAACGGGATGATCGTAGGGAAGCATAACACTACCAGGGGAACAGAGGCTAGGATCCTGTGTCTGTGTGGCAGATATAAGAGCACATACAATACAAACAAATGTTAATGGAAGATGTAGATATGAAACGAGAATTGATTGTTGGGATGAAAACAGGTAAATCTTAAACTTATTTAATAGTTTTCATGAGAAATCAAAACAATTTTTGCAACAAATTTTTAAAAAAAGAAAAATATAAAATTTCAGTAGCTGTTTTATTCAGCTGAATGGTATCCATTCAGAGACAATCAGTCGTCATGAACTTTGAAGCTGACCCCCTTTTCAGTTGAGATGTCGGAAAACACCGACACCATTTACTAACGTTCAATACAATATGCAAATAATATTGTTGCTGATTTTCTACTAATATATTAACTCAAAATATTTTATTCAATTATTTAAAGAAATTTTGAATTTTGGAGTTTTCCCCAGATGAAAACGAGAATATAATTGCCACGTGACCAAAATTTTATTCACCCGCTAATAATATTGTGAATTCCCCTTAAAACATCAGTCTCTGGACTGCAAACATCATAAAAACCATTTCCCTGGAATGAACTTAATTATTAGTACTAAAATAAATGAAATATAAATCTTCTTTCCACTACTTGATAAAAATGCATCTGGAGAAAACGCTGATGCGGGAGGTAGAGAAGGATAGATGCCAATATAGGATCAACAAGTCTCATGTAGAAGCAAACTTGAAAGCTCTGCAAATACTTCCCTCTAGACGCAGTATTGTGGGACGACAAATCTCCCATCATCAACATATCTTCGCTAACCAATAAGGGAAGTATTCTGTACCCGATAACCCGTTTAATCTAGTTATTCCTGACCAGTAATAAATATTAGAGTAGACCGGTTAGGACACGATGCAAGCCACACGAAATGATAAATATAAATTATTAAATAGACAAATCATTCTCCCTGATATAGATGTCATATATTGGTTACGATATTACTGTGGGGCCCTTCTGACAGGTGAAATTATTGCGGAAGAAGAAATTATCAGCAGTTCTGTGGTACAACACGTGACATGTGATGACGCTACCCTGACTCATGAAGAGTATCAGTTGGCGTGAACTTTTTGTATTCATATTTGGTTGACCAGGCCACATTCTACAATAGAGATAAGCTGGATTTGTTTAAATTTAATACTAACAATTGTAGTCTACACCTATTAACAATTGTAGCAAATTTCTACCAATCAATTAATTTAGATTTGGTAAGCTATTAATAATTACCACCCCCAACTTGTGTAGGAAACTGCTTGTGAAAAATTAAATCATGCAGTCCAATTTAGAATCATACAGTCCACCATCGAAATAAATAAATTAACCAATAAATTACTTAAAAAAACATTAGAAATCATTAAATATCTCCTTTAATAATTGTAATTAAAATAAACATTAAAATTCCATAAGTCAGTTTTCCCCACATGTGAGAAGATATGGATTCTACGGTAAAGTGCACGCCAAAAAAATCCAAGTGACTGATAAACTGAAGCGTGGCAGTGATGGTGAGTCAAGCGTGGCAGTGATGGTGAGTCAAGCGTGGCAGTGATGGTGAGTCAAGCGTGGCAGTGATGGTGAGTCAAGCGTGGCAGTGATGGTGAATCAAGCGTGGCAGTGATGGTGAGTCAAGCGTGGCAGTGATGGTGAGTCAAGCGTGGCAGTGATGGTGAGTCAAGCGTGGCAGTGATGGTGAATAAAGCGTGGCAGTGATGGTGAGTCAAGCGTGGCAGTGATGGTGAGTCAAGCGTGGCAGTGATGGTGAGTCAAGCGTGGCAGTGACGGTGAGTCAAGCGTGGCAGTGATGGTGAGTCAAGCGTGGCAGTGATGGTGAGTCAAGCGTGGCAGTGATGGTGAGTCAAGCGTGGCAGTGACGGTGAGTCAAGCGTGGCAGTGATGGTGAGTCAAGCGTGGCAGTGATGGTGAGTCAAGCGTGGCAGTGATGGTGAGTCAAATGTGGCAGTGATGGTGAGTCAAGTGTGGCAGTGATGGTGAGTCAAGTGTGGTAGTGATGGTAGTCAAGTGTGGCAGTGACGGTGAGTCAAGCGTGGCAGTGATGGTGAGTCAAGCGTGGCAGTGATGGTGAGTCAAATGTGGCAGTGATGGTGAGTCAAGTGTGGCAGTGATGGTGAGTCAAGTGTGGTAGTGATGGTGAGTCAAGTGTGGCAGTGACGGTGAGTCAAGCGTGGCAGTGATGGTGAGTCAAGCGTGGCAGTGACGGTGAGTCAAATGTGGCAGTGATGGTGAGTCAAATGTGGCAGTGATGGTGAGTCAAGTGTGGCAGTGATGGTGAGTCAAATGTGGCAGTGATGGTGAGTCAAGTGTGGCAGTGATGGTGAGTCAAATGTGGCAGTGATGGTAAGGCAAGTGTGGCAGTGATGGTGAGTCAAATGTGGCAGTGATGGTGAGTCAAGTGTGGCAGTGATGGTGAGTCAAATGTGGCAGTGATGGTGAGTCAAGTGTGGCAGTGATGGTGAGTCAAATGTGGCAGTGATGGTAAGGCAAGTGTGGCAGTGATGGCGAGTCAAGCGTGGCAGTGATGGTGAGTCAAGCGTGGCAGTGATAGTGAGTCAAATGTGGCAGTGATGGTGAGTCAAATGTGGCAGTGATGGTGAGTCAAGTGTGGCAGTGACGGTGAGTCAAATGTGGCAGTGATGGTGAGTCAAGTGTGGCAGTGACGGTGAGTCAAGTGTGGCAGTGACGGTGAGTCAAGTGTGGCAGTGATGGTGAGTCAAGCGTGGCAGTGATGGTGAGTCAAATGTGGCAGTGATGGTGAGTCAAGTTTGGCAGTGACGGTGAGTCAAGTGTGGCAGTGATGGTGAGTCAAGCGTGGCAGTGATGGTGAGTCAAATGTGGCAGTGATGGTGAGTCAAGTTTGGCAGTGACGGTGAGTCAAGTGTGGCAGTGATGGTGAGTCAAGCGTGGCAGTGATGGTGAGTCAAATGTGGCAGTGATGGTGAGTCAAGTGTGGCAGTGATGGTGAGTCAAGTGTGGCAGTGATGGTGAGTCAAGTGTGGCAGTGATGGTGAGTCAAGTGTGGCAGTGATGGTGAGTCAAGTGTGGCAGTGATGGTGAGTCAAGCGTGGCAGTGATGGTGAGTCAAATGTGGCAGTGATGGTGAGTCAAGTGTGGCAGTGATGGTGAGTCAAGTTTGGCAGTGACGGTGAGTCAAGTGTGGCAGTGATGGTGAGTCAAGCGTGGCAGTGATGGTGAGTCAAATGTGGCAGTGATGGTGAGTCAAGTTTGGCAGTGACGGTGAGTCAAGTGTGGCAGTGATGGTGAGTCAAGCGTGGCAGTGATGGTGAGTCAAATGTGGCAGTGATGGTGAGTCAAGTGTGGCAGTGATGGTGAGTCAAGTGTGGCAGTGATGGTGAGTCAAGTGTGGCAGTGATGGTGAGTCAAGTGTGGCAGTGATGGTGAGTCAAGTGTGGCAGTGATGGTGAGTCAAGCGTGGCAGTGATTAGAGAGCCGCATAGCAAGTCAAATAAATCCAGTGGTAAGGTAGGGTCTGTGAACGCTAACAAAACTCCCACACACGCCTTGCCCCAGATTGCGTGCAAGATGTGCAGGTATATTTAGGAGGAGAGAGCAAAAGCCAAGGTCCAACTTCTTGATCCTCCCGGCAACAGGTCGTTAGATCCTCAAATGAATAATCAACCTAAAGGGTAACAAGGGGTCCTTACACCAAATTTAGTCATTAGTGTTTGAAGCTGTGGGCTTGACTCCTGAACCAAATAAATTCAAGAACTCAGAGGCAACCGTAGCAGAGCAAAATAACGGAAGAGTACTCATTAACAGTTGTTGACGAAAAGACACTGTTGCAAAAACAATAACTTATTTACCAAACTTACTTAATAATGCACGGCAATAACAACTTTACGTTACGTTAATTCCAGTCTCTCTCCAACAGCTATACAGTACCAGCTGCCACAGGATGCGGTCCCACCACTCTGACTGGTATTCACAGGACCTAGTCTCAAGCCCTCTTGCATGGGCATCAAGGAACAATTTATGAACTAACTAAACACTAGTGAACACTCAGACTCAACTGCACTCGATACTTGCAGTGGTAATCAACAATAATGGTAACACAAACAATATCAATAAAACAACTTCTCACAAAGAGAAACATGTTATTTGGACAATGTTCAATCAAGTAATTAATTACGTTAACACTTGTCACTAAAGACTGCAACAAATAAGTGGTATCAAACGCTGTATGATAACACACACGTACAATACTACAGTGTACTCAATACAATAATGAATAGATGAGAAAAGTGTGTATATATATTCTGTGAGCGACTTTTTTCACTGCATACATATATATATGTCGTACCTTGTAGCCAGAACGCACTTCTCAGCCTACTATGCAAGGCCCGATTTGCCTAATAAGGCAAGTTTTCATGAATTAATTTTTTTCGACTACCTAACCTAACCTAATTTTTTCGGCTACCTAACCTAACCTAACCTATAAAGATAGGTTAGGTTAGGTTAGGTAGGGTTGGTTAGGTTCGGTCATATATCTTCGTTAATTTTAACTCCAATAAAAAAATTGACCTCATACATAATGAAATGGGTAGCTTTATCATTTCATAAGAAAAAAATTAGAGAAAGTATATTAATTCAGGAAAACTTGGCTTATTAGGCAAATCGGGCCTTGCATAGTAGGCTGAGAAGT
>NW_027189505.1:0-92500 GCF_040958095.1 Procambarus clarkii | reverse complement strand
TCACGAAGGCTCTTAGCTGCCGCTTTGAGCTCGGGGGACAGTATGGTGCTTCTGTAGTTGCCTCGATTCTTTCCTCCTTCCGCAATAAGTTCTGCTTGTAAGGTGTCTTTGGTGGTGACCTTCTTTTGTGTCTCGAGGTCGAAAATGTCGTCCAACAGAATCTCCAACTCCACTTTCTGGGCCATCTCACTTGGTCTGGACATAACGTGACAGTTTATACCCAGATTTAGGAGAGTGACTTGGTCCTCAGTGAGGTTAATTCCTGCAAGGTTCAGGAAGCCGTCTCTTGGTCGTGGAATTGCCATAGGTCCTCCATATAACGTTGTTAGTTTCTTGATTATCCTTCTTTCAGTGCTGAGGTGATGTCAGTCTGTAAGGATGTCGAGGTGTTGCTCGATGCGAGTACGGAGACTTTCGTCGATGTTGCTGTTTCTCCACTCGTTTGTAGCATGCAGTAGTTGCGTTTTGTTGTCTTTTATTTCATTTTCTGCCTTGTATATCTGATTACGAATCAGATCTTGGCGATATTTTATCGTGAAGGCTTGATTCCTTGCTGCTGGGTCGATAGCTGTTGGCCTCAGTGTTGCACAACCAGGTGGCGCTGTCACCCACAGGGAAGCAGCCAAATCCCGTAAGTACAGAGAACTGGATCACCACTACAGTTTTGTTCCCATTGCTTCTGAGACACTCGGCGCCTGGGGTAAAAGTGCTACCAGTTTTTTGAAGGAACTGGGTTCTAGGCTCATTGAAACAACAAGGGACCCGAGAGCTGCCAGCTTTCTTTTCCAGCGCCTCAGCGTGGCGATACAGAAGGGAAACGCACACTGCATCCAGGGTTCCTGCCCGCCATCTGAGGAGCCAAAGGAACTCGACAACCTATGATAACCATCTTTGTAACCTATATATAACTCCTTTTTTGTAACAAAGTTCAAATATACCAAATATATATGTGTACATACAAAAGAATGGGGGTGGTAGGAGAAGATAATATTAGTGTTCAGTGAGAAACCACAAGGTCTCCTCTGAATACTTTTTATTTTCTTCTCCGAGGCCATGGGAGGCTATTTTTTTTATAAAAATAAAAAATGTTTTTGAGAGAGTGCTAAGAAGTAAGATCGCAAAATACATGGAATCACAGCATCTCCATAACCCCGGACAACATGGTTTCAGAACAGGGCGCTCTTGTCTGTCGCAGTTGCTGGACCACTATGATATGGCATTAGATGCTATGGAAGACAAACAAAACGCTGATGTAATTTACACAGATTTCGCAAAAGCTTTTGATAAATGTGACCATGGTGTTATTGCACATAAAATGCGTTCAAAAGGAATTACCGGGAAAATAGGCAGATGGATCTACAATTTCCTGACTAACAGAACCCAATGTGTAATAGTCAACAAAATAAAATCCAGCCCATCAACCGTGAAGAGCTCAGTCCCCCAGGGTACTGTGCTTGCTCCAATACTTTTTCTCATCCTCATATCGGACATAGACCAGAACACAACCTATAGCACTGTATCATCCTTTGCAGATGACACTAGGATTTTCATGAGAGTAGGCAACATAGAGGACACGACAAACCTCCAATCAGATGTAGATCAGGTCTTTCTATGGGCTACAGAAAATAATATGGTGTTTAACGAGGATAAGTTCCAGCTCATGCGCTACGGAAAAATCGAAAATATAAAAACAGAAACCACGTACAAAACTCAGGCAAACCATAACATAGAACGAAAAGGCAATGTAAAGGATCTGGGTGTACTCATGTCGGAAGACCTTACCTTTAAAGAACACAATAAAGTAGCCGTCACAATTGCAAGAAAAATGACAGGTTGGATAACAAGAACTTTTCACACTAGAGATGCTATACCGATGATGATACTTTTCAAAACGCTTGTGCTCTCTAGAGTGGAGTACTGCTGCACAATGACAGCACCTTTCATAGCTGGAGAAATTGCTGACCTGGAGAGCGTGCAGAGATCCTTTACTGCTAGAATCCACTCAGTAAAACATCTAAATTACTGGGACCGACTAAAGAGCCTAAATCTGTACTCCCTTGAGCGCAGGCGGGAGAGATACATAATAATTTACACGTGGAAAATAATTGAGGGGCTGGTCCCAAACCTGCACACAGAAATAACATCACATGAGACCAGAAGACATGACAGGATGTGCAGAATACCCCCGTTGAAAAGCAGAGGTGCAACAGGTACTCTGAGAGAGAACTCTATCAACATCAGAGGCCCGAGACTGTTCAACACGCTTCCACTACACATAAGGGGCATAACTGGCCTACCCCTCACAGTGTTCAAGAGAGAATTGGATAAGCACCTCCAAAGGATACCTGATCAACCAGGCTGTGACATTTACGTCAGGCTGCGAGCAGCCGCGTCTAACAGCCTGGTTGATCAGTCCAGCAACCAGGAGGCCTGGTCGACGACCGGGCCGCGGGGACACTAAGCCCCGGAAGCAACTCAAGGTAACCTCAAGGTTAAGTATGGGTCCCCACATTGGCACCAGAGGTGGTACCCTCACAAACTTTCTTATTTCTTCACTTCCTCACTTCTCAAACGCGCTGAGAAGTGCGTTCTGGCTACTACGTACAACATATATATATATATATATATATATATATATATATATATATATATAAATATATATATATATATATATATATATATATATATATATATATATATATATATAATATATATATATATATATATATATATATATATATATATATATATATATATATATATATATATATATATATATATATATATATATATATATATGTGTGTGTGTGTATATCACGAAAATAAACACGTGATTAAGAATGTGACAATGTCAGACCACGGAGGAAAAATGAAACAGGAAATTTCCTTAAGTACTTTCGTATATTAAATACATCTTCAGAAGGTGACCTTCTGAAGATGTATTTAATATACGAAAGTACTTAAGGAAATTTCCTGTTTCATTTTTCCTCCGTGGTCTGACATTGTCATATATATATATATATATATATATATATATATATATATATATATATATATATATATATATATATATATATATATATATATAATATAAAGTTTGTGAGGGTACCACCTCTGGTGCCAATGTGGGGACCCATAGCCTCAGAGAAGAAAGTAACAATTATTCAGAGGAGACCTTGTGGTTTCTCACTGAACACTAATATTATCTTCTCCTACCACCCCCATTCTTTTGTATGTACACATATACATTTACTTTATTTGAACTTTGTTACAAAAAGGAGTTACACATATATATATATATATATATATGTCGTACCTAGTAGCCAGAACGCACTTGTCAGCCTACTATGCAAGGCCCGATTTTCCTAATAAGGCAAGTTTTCATGAATTAATTGTTTTTCGACAACCTAACCTACCTTACCTAACCTAACCTAACTTTTTCGGCTACCTAACCTAACCTAACCTATAAAGATAGGTTAGGTTAGGTTAGGTAGGGTTGGTTAGGTTCGGTCATTTATCTACGTTAATTTTAACTCCAATAAATAAAAATTGACCTCATAGATAATGAAATGGGTAGCTTTATCATTTCATAAGAAAAAAAAATAGAGAAAATATATTAATTCAGGAAAACTTGGCTTATTAGGCAAATCGGGCCTTGCATAGTAGGCTGAGAAGTGAGTTCTGGCTACTAGGTACGACATATATATATATATATATATATATATATATATTGTGGTTTCTCACTAAACACTAATATTATCTTCTCCTACCACCCCCATTCTTTTGTATGTACACATATACATTTACTTTATTTGGACTTTGTTACAAAAAGGAGTTACACATATATATATATATATATATATATATATATATATATATGCCGCCACGCCATTAAAGGAGACTGGAACTGGAGAATCAACAGAAGCGGCCAACGGAAGGGGAGGGTCCAGCACAGGCGAGGGAGCCTGCAGCAACGTCGGATGCAGCAGAGGAGAAGATGCGGGTACAGGTGCAGAAGCCATCGGAAGTCAAAGGGCCGACTACAGGGGCGGGGCCGCACACCCCACCACCCCGTCGCGGACACCATCAACCGCATACACAGTCCCAGCAGGCGAGGAACCTGGTAACAACCCCGGTTCAGCAGGCGTTAGGGAAACCTCCCCACCCACCCCCAACACAAGGCGACAGAGCCTGAACAACCAACGGTGTAAAAATCCTCTTCACAGAATAAAGGCTCCAACCTCATACCAGGAGGACCCTTGTGACGGGGAACAGAGGAGCAACCACAGGGGACACATCTCCAGGCTCCACAGAAGGCCGCAACACATCACCCACAGCAGGACCACCGCAGGCCTCTTGAACAACAGATGCAGGGATGACAACACACCACGAGGACGCACACCGCACCCACACCTCCACCACCACCAGCGACACACTCTGACCCGGATGTATCTCTACAACAACTGACGTCAGGACACTAGGAGCAGGGCCCTCCAAGGCCACGGGGTCAACCGGCACGACAGACGAATCAGAGGCAGGCAGAGGAGCAAGCACCGATAAAGCAGGATGGATATACGGCACAGCAACAGACCCAGCCTCCACAAGGGTATCCACAACCCCACCCAAGGGGGAAAAATCATCCTGGTGAAAAACTGAAGGCTCCATAGATCTAGCAGCGCTGCAAGCGGCCACGAGGTGTCCCCCCATACCACACCGGAAACAGGTGAGCGGTTGGGACTGATAAAAGACCCACATGGTTTACCCGTAGAACTGCACCTGGAAAGGGCTGTCTGCAGTAAGCATCATGCCAACCGTATGCACACCAATACTGAGCCCCTGCAGCTGTCCAGACCACAAAGTGTTGACACGATGAGAGACCACTTTAGCAAACCTGTCAAGACCGGCACGTAACGCTTGTTCAAGAAAGTCGAACGGTACGCCATGGGCACTCACAAACGTTAACGGGGCCCACAGATCCAAGACCGCAACAGATACAGCCGAATCAGGAATCGTATACGACCGGTCTGAATGGCGCTTCACAAAAGCCAGGTAAACAGATGCCTTGGCAAACTTCACCGCCACTCGTTTAGCAGACATCTTTTCTAGTCCCAGAAGATTGGGGACCCCCACACGCAAAACATCCAACAACGAAACTTCCACCGCAGGCCAATCCACAGGTGCACTGAAGTCGAGCCCCACAGTATCAACACGGCGAATCGGGCCTCCACTAAACGTCGCCATACCGCCCACCGGCTAGCCGGCGTACTCCATCGTCAACAACGAACCACCTCCTTGCAGCGTCAGGCAACAACTGGGGAGCGTAATCACAACAACCACCCTCTCCAGTGGCCAACCCGTTCTCGCAAATTCGTAAAGTCAATATTGACTTATTAAATAAGTGCATAGGTGACATACTAAACATAATAGATACCCTTAAAAAGCTTCATAGAAAACACCGACCTTACCTAACCTTGTTAGTATCTTAAGATAAGCATCTTATTGCTTCGTAATTACAATTGTTACTTAACCTATTATAGGTATAGGTTAAGTAATAATTGTAATTACTAAGCAATAAGATGCTTATCTTAACATACTAACAAGGTTAGGTAAGGTCGGTGTTTTCTATGAAGCTTTTTAAGGGTATCCATTATGTTTAGTATATCACCTATGCACGTAGTTAATAAGTCAATATTGACTTTACGAATTTGCGAGAACGGGTTGCCAGTGGCCGAGCAGCCTCTCCCCATCAGAGTCAAGTGGTACTTCCGAGTGTCGCGGTCAGGCAAGTGCCAGTGAAGACAACCGTTTTTTTTGTGTGACTGGGCCTCTCCCATGATGTAGTCATGACGTCAAGGCCTCTCGCCACCCGGATGGGACTACTCTGATTGGATAGGCCTCAGTGCTTGGTGCCTGACAGTTTGATTTCATATATCTAAGAGGAGTGTGGAAGGAGAGGCGAGGAGCACCCACCACCACGCTGCCCTCCTCATTCTAAGTCACCTGTTTGTCAAGACGTGAATTCCTACGCTACCGGCCAAAGCCAAGATCTCCGTCTACACGATGTTAATTAATATCTCGTCATCCATCTAATTTCATCTAGCACCCTTTGCTGCAGAATCTGGTTCGCGTCAGTGGAAATTTATTTACGATACGAGTGATATAAAAGAGAGAGAGAGAGAGAGAAGTGCCCACTATGTGATCACCGCAGAAGCAACATGACTGCCCAGTGTTACAATCTGTGATTATCGTGAGCTTCTGTGAGCCAATTGCCACGAGAACAGGTTTTTAGTGAATAGCATTGATACCCCATTGTTGCTGTTAATATCTCTGAAGAAGATAACTATATTTCAGCTATTTTGTAGACTTGGTGTTTTTCAGCCAATGCCGGGCCACCTACCACAAGTGCCACCCCCAAGGGTCTAGCACTTGCCTCAACTCTCTCTGTGTATAGCTGTCTCCCGCCACCCAGCTGTTGACGCACGACTACGGTGCACTTTCTGCTAAGTAACACTCCACGTGTTATTCACATTTTAATCACGTACGTACGGTCCTTGCAGGAGTATCTACACCTACACGCGATGAGTCACAATAACGTGGCTGAAGTATGTTGACCAAACCACACACTAGAAAGTGAAGGGACGACGACGTTTCGGTCCGTCCTGGACCATTCTCAAGTCGATTGTGATCGCTATCTACACCTGTCATGCTGTGTTTGAGTGTTACTTGCATGTTTTCACCTGCGATCATTGCTTGATTTTTGCACCTGCTACCCTGTGTCAACTTTTCTTACTTGCATGTTTCCATGTGCGGAAATTGCTGGAGTATTTCATCAGAGCATCTACAGTTTAACGTTGTATGTATGCAAGGTGTGAGGGACACTCCGCAATTAAAGAGAGTACAAATAATTTATCATGTTCTTATAGTTTTTCCTTGTATTGATCTAAGATCAACCGTCTGACCTGCAGTTATCTCTCGTTAACACCTATAACTTGTGTCAGTTAAATCGGTCGAGGAGACAATAAGCCAGGTGTCGGTACAGCCATCTGCGTGACACTGTAATCGTTACTGTCTTGGGTATAAGTATTACACCCAACTACACATTTAGTATTTGTTATACTTTTGTTCTTATATATTGTATAGTTTTATTATTATTATTTCTATATTAGTGATTTCTGTGTCAATGTGATACATTGCATTTTATTCATTTCAGACACCAATGAAACGAGGATTGTTATAATAAATGACAAGATGCATCTTTGTATTTTCACTGCAAGGTTTCAAATTCCTGTCAATTATGTCTCATATCACCTTTTCATCCTTCTTGTATGCCAGATTATACTCAGATGGCGGCCTAGCGTCTTACTCACGATTTCATCGAATTCTGTATTGCTGTAATCGTTGTTGATAACAACTTGGCTGATTCGTTCAAGTTCGTGGTGTAAGAGCAGGTAAGAAGAGCATGTACGTATTGCACGACCTACATATACATTGATGACCCCTCCCGTATACCTGTCAGTGCATTTACTCTTGCCGTTCACACATTTCCCTGCATCAGTTGGTTTATGGTACACATCTGTGATTTGTATTGCATTGCATCATCGTTGATTGCCACTGCAAGTGTTGAGTGAGTGCAGTTAAATCGGAGTGTGCACTAGTGTTCAGTTAGTTCACTTTGTTCTTTCTTACCCATGCAAGAGGGCTAGAAACCAAGTCCCGTGATATCCAGAGTTGGGGGACCGCGTCCTGCTGCCGCTGGTATTGCTTAGCTGCGGAGTGACACTCGGAATTTAACGTTATGTAAAGTTGCCCTCTTTATTGTTGTTTATTAGTAAGTTTGTTGAATAAATTGTTATTGTTGCAAATGTGTGTTTCCATCAACATCTCTTTGATAAGTACTCCCCGTTATTTTGCCCTGCTACAGCTACTTCTGAAGTCTTGAATTTAACAGGTTTAAACTCTGTGATCAAGCCCAACAGCTTCAAACACTATATACTAAATTTGGTATGAGAACCCGTTTATTATCCTCTATTTGCTAATGCAATTGAGGAGCTAACGCTCTAGTGTTAATAGTTGGCCCTCTGCGTTTTCTAATTAAGCCTTTTTCTAATTAAGCCCTCTGTTTTTCTAATTAGGGCTGCCTTCCCTAATTAAGTAATCTCACAACTGGCACAATAACGTGGGGTCAGGCTTGTGTGGGAAAGTTGGTCTATTCACATCCGGCACCCACTTTGGGGGTTAAACAGTGTTTCTTATAGTAGGCAGCCTCTCACAACAATTTTTAATCCGAACTAAGATTTAAGGCTCCATTTATTAAAGTTTTAATTGTATTCAGATTGTAAAGTTTTGGACAAAACCAAAAGTAATGCAAACCCAATCCTGTGAATATGGGTTTAAGGTAAACTGACGTAGCAAATTTACTTCCAGAATTAGTAACTAATGTATCTAGAAAATAAGTTTTAGTTATCCTCGATTTCGTAAGTAAATGTCAAGTTAGAATGTTTAGAATTCAAATACATGACAAATCTTTCCAGATGTAAACGAGTCATCAACATACCGACGATAAAAATTAGGTTTGAACTCTACATGACTAAAATACTTTGACTTGATTTATTTATTTGAATCTTATATCTATAGATGCAAGAATAATAAATCTTATAACCAAACTATATTATTCTTAGGTCAAGTATAGCACATATATGTACGACCTTAGGCCTCAGATAGCGTGTGTTAGGCTAAAGAAGGTGAGGTTAGGTTAGATTTTATTTTTCAACATAAATTCAAAACCTTTTCCGTTTTGTCCAAATTCTAAGGTACCAAGTTCTACATTCAAATTGTCCATTACGTCAATATATGTACGATAGTACACCGCATTACTATAAGTACTATCTAAAAAGGATAATGAGCTGCGTAATGGATAATGATAACTGTGTGTTTATTTTATTGTTAATACCACTTCATTAAAATTAATGCTCAGCTCACCAACTTGGGAAAACGGACGGTGAAGTGGCCCCAGCCAGGCGCCGAGACCATGTTTGGGTCCGCCGTGTACGGGTTGTAGCTCATCAGTTCACACACGGCGTCTCCTCCTGGTTGTGGCCTCCAACTGTTAGAAATCGAATAAACACGCAGAGGGACAAGTAATCACATGCGCACGCACGCACGCACACAACCACCAGCCCAGCAGACCCACCCACACACCGACATCAACCAACATCACTCATTCAATTCAACACACAATCCCTCTTCTGAAATACACATGGTCTCCTTGCCGAGTGGTCAGCGTTCGTGACTCACAGTCCAGGGACCCTGGCTCGATTCCTGGTCGAGACAAACAACTGGGCAGACTTTCTTTCAACTGATACCTCTGTTCATCTAGCAGCAAAATAAGTAACTGATTAGACAGATGTTGTTTATTGCATCCTGGGGATGTGTGTGTGTGTTTCAAAAGAAAAAGGAACAGTAATTATTTAGGGAATAAAAAGCCCTCGCGAACAGATTATATCAAATGTAATGAGCTGTAACTTGCTTATTAAGTGAAGTCATATTTTAGAGATATATGTAAACAACTTTCCAGCTGCAATACTTATTTGTGATGTGTATGCAATCCCCCTGGCACAGTGGTAATACACTTGCCAATCGCTTCACGATCAATTAGGGCCGGGTTCGTTTCCTGGCCGGGGAGGATTGACTAGGCGTCAATCCTTAACTGTATTCTTCTGTTCCTGTAAAACAGTCTAATAGGGGGTTACAAGTGTTGTGTTAATTTACCCCCCTATTAGACTGTTTTACAGGAACTTCTTTTCGACGGCTCATAAAATGGAGGAAAGTGTCCTGAAAGACATTATTGATAGGAATGTTATCCCTACAGACAAAAATCTGAAAATACAATTGACAATTTACTACAAAAACAAAAAAACGGCCAATCTACTCATGAAAAACTCCCCTGACACCAAACAGAACGCCCTGAAGGAAACCAACGTCGTCTATGCCTTCACATGCCCGCTTGGGGAGTGCAAGCCCCAAGGAACTCAGTAAATAAGTAAGACAACAACGCCTCTTTCTAGGCGATTAACTATTTACAAACAACAGGGCTCCATCAAGGAGAATATAATTTCTTCTCACAACCAGACCATCACCAAAGAAATCTTAACAAGCAACACAGAAATCATCGATAAATACAGCGATAGCAGGAGGCTCGACCTCAGTGAGGCACAACATATCAAAAAGTCAACACCAGCAATCAACAGCCAATTAATGCACAACTATATTCTACCCACTTCTAGACCCCGAACCAACATAGAAGCAGCAAGAGGAAGTATGGGCCAATAGGGCCTCTGCAGTTACTTCCATTCTAATGTTTTCATACCCATTGATTCGTGTTCTGGCATATCTCTGTCACCTCACCCAAAACGAGTATAAGTATGATATATTTTATGTGCAAACTAGTCTTTGGAAATGTACGAAACATTACGAAACACGTTCAGGCGTCAGACCAGAAATAAAGAATGAATTTTGTAGAGTTAATTTTTCAATTACCCTCGACAGTGAATACAAACGTAAGAAATGTTGAGAAGATTCGTGTTAAAATGCTTAATCTTACCCCTTTCGGTCATAATCAATATTAAATATATATATGTCGTACCTAGTAGCCAGAACGCACTTCTCGGCCTACTATGAAGGGTCCGATTTGCCTAATAAGCCAAGTGATTTTATTTATTTTCAATAAATTGTTTCCTATTGGTTTATTTTAAATATTATTATTATCTGTTCATTTCATTATGTAATAAGTTAATAAGTTAATAAGTTAATTTGTTTAAATTTGAGTTAAAACTAACGTAGATATATGACCGAACCTAACCAACCCTACCTAACCTAACCTACCCTATCCTAACCATATCTAAACTAACACAACTAGGTCAATAAATTATGGTCTTAATATAAAATAATAATAATAATTCAAATAAACTATTCGGAAAAAAATGATTGAAAATAAAGAAAATCCCTCGGCCTATTAGGCAAATCGGGCCTTGCATAGTAGGCCGAGAAGTGCGTTCTGGCTACTAGGTACGATATATATATATATATATATATATATATATATATATATATATATATATATATATATATATATATTTATATATATATATATTGTGACGGTAACGCGTTGGTGTTCGGCTGTTTCAAAAGCTAGGGGTATGGCCTCGTCACATATAGAAACAAAAAAGAGAAAATCTGGAACTTCGTCTGTGGTAAGGTAATGGGAAGACACACAAAACACAAGTAAATTTAACAATGAGATTTTAATTATGTTAGAAAAGCAAAACATGAATAAAATGGACATAAAATTCGTATCATAAAATCAATCAATCAAAATAATAAGAATAATCAAATGGCAAAATGAAAAGTTACGTTAAGACAAGTAAGTAATAACAAGTGAATAATTTACAATGCAAAATATGGATGCAGGAATATTGGCTTTAAGCTGCCGCCTCACTTAGTACACGTAAGCCAGAGCTTAGTCTACCAACGAGACGTGTTAACTTGTTGAAAGCACTGGATATTCTGAGGTCTCTAGGTCGTGGTGGCCCCAGACATCAACTAGTGTGGTGGGTAGGGAGCAGGTGCGACTGAGAGCCAGCCAATCAGCGATGAGCAGGCGATGGACAGGTAGTTTGGTGGTTCGAGTGGCGGAGGGGGGGAGCAGGTGTTCCTGGTGCTGAATACGTTTGCTCTCTGGCAAACCTTGGAGTTGTATTTGTTGGATATTTCTTCCATATTAGTTGCATAGGGATGTATAGCGACGAACTTAGGAGGGAAGTGCAAGCTCAATCTCTCTTGAAGGAGATTATCGTCACAATATATATATATATATATATATTTCATTGAATATGACCGCATATTCTGTATTTATTATTTTCTGGTTTAGGGCTTCTATCCCTCTAACTATTTTCTTAGCATCAGGGCTTAATTGGAATAGGAGTTCTCCAAAACTCATTTTCGTACTTTAAAGGTGAAGAAAAGAAGTGATTTACTATAGAGTGTATTTACACTTATTTGTATAATTTGCACGACGTTTCGAACCTCCATGGTTCATTCTCAAGTGAACAGATCTTACAATACTAGTTGATTTTATACCCGCATTAGGTCAGGTGATAATACAATGAAGGTGAAAAACATGGGGGGATACATAAGGGATAAACATAGGGGCTGCAGAAGGCTTATTGGCCCATACGGGGCATCTCCTATCTAAACACAAAGATTAATCCAGTGTAATTGGCCTGTTATGTTGGACATTGTCTTCTGTGTTGGCATCGATATGTTCTTGTCTTGTCCTTACTCTCATGGTGGGTAGAGTAAATAGTTCCGTGATTTGGGTGTTCATGGTAGGTCGCTCTATTCTTATGTGAATTGCCTCAAGAATTTGTAATCTTCTTGAATCTTGGGTTTTGTCTATTATGCAAGTATTCTTGTTCAACATTTCTCTTGTTAGAGTAATGTCATGGGCTTGTCTCATGTGATTCCTAGGGGCACCAGATTGAAGATGGCATGTCAAACGCCTCGTCAGCTTGGTCGACGTCATACCTATGTACTTACATTGAAGGTTACATCCTTCGTGGGGGCAAGTGTACATGTATACAACGCTTGACTGCTGTAGAGGGTTCTCCGTCGGCTTCGGGCTGTTTTTGATAAGGAGTTCGGAAGTCTTCTTGGTTTTGTAGAATATTATCAGGTTTATGTTTTGGTTAGGAGTAGTGCTTTTTACTCCTTTACGGATTATTTCTTTCATTATTCTTTTCTCTTTTATATGTTCACTGTGCATGGTTGATTTGTAATATAATTTTATTGGGGGTGTTGTGGTTTCTGTTCTAGGTTCTGAATTATACCAACGGTCCAAGTGTCTTCTTATAGCAGCGTTTATTTCCGCGTTGCTATATCCGTTGTTCACCAATACCTGAGTTACTCTTTCAAACTCTCTACTCACGTTGCTCCATTCAGAGCAGTGGGTAAGCGCTCGACGAATATAAGCATTGAGAACACTGGCTTTGTATCTTTGGGGGCACTCACTTCTACCGTTCAGGCATAATCCTATGTTGGTGGGCTTGGTATATACGTTGGAGCTTAAAGAGGTTCCTGTTTTTGTTATTAGTACATCCAAGAATGGCAGACTGTTATTTTCATTATTTTCATGTGTAAATCGGAGTACTGACTCTCTCTCTAGGTGTCTTTTTAGGTCAATTAGTTCATCTGAGTCTTTTACTATTACGAATAGTGAGTAGAGCAACGTGAGTAGAGAGTTTGAAAGAGTAACTCAGGTATTGGTGAACAACGGATATAGCAACGCGGAAATAAACGCTGCTATAAGAAGACACTTGGACCGTTGGTATAATTCAGAACCTAGAACAGAAACCACAACACCCCCAATAAAATTATATTACAAATCAACCATGCACAGTGAACATATAAAAGAGGAAAGAATAATGAAAGAAATAATCCGTAAAGGAGTAAAAAGCACTACTCCTAACCAAAACATAAACCTGATAATATTCTACAAAACCAAGAAGACTTCCGAACTCCTTATCAAAAACAGCCCGAAGCCGACGGAGAACCCTCTACAGCAGTCAAGCGTTGTATACATGTACACTTGCCCCCACGAAGGATGTAACCTTCAATGTAAGTACATAGGTATGACGTCGACCAAGCTGACGAGGCGTTTGACATGCCATCTTCAATCTGGTGCCCCTAGGAATCACATGAGACAAGCCCATGACATTACTCTAACAAGAGAAATGTTGAACAAGAATACTTGCATAATAGGCAAAACCCAAGATTCAAGAAGATTACAAATTCTTGAGGCAACTCACATAAGAATAGAGCGACCTACCATGAACACCCAAATCACGGAACTATTTACTCTACCCACTATGAGAGTAAGGACAAGACAAGAACATATCGATGCCAACACAGAAGACAATGTCCAACATAACAGGCCAATTACACTGGATTAATCTCTGTGTTTAGATAGGAGATGCCTCGTATGGGCCAATAAGCCTTCTGCAGCCCCTATGTTTATCCCTTATGTATCCCCCCATGTTTTTCACCTTCATTGTATTATCACCTGACCTAATGCGGGTATAAAATCAACTAGTATTGTAAGATCTGTTCACTTGAGAATGAACCATGGAGGTTCGAAACGTCGTGCAAATTATACAAATAAGTGTAAATACACTCTATAGTAAATCACTTCTTTTCTTCACCTTAAAAGTACGAAAATGAGTTTTGGAGAACTCCTATTCCAATTAAGCCCTGATGCTAAGAAAATAGTTAGAGGGATAGAAGCCCTAAACCAGAAAATAATAAATACAGAATATGCGGTCATATTCAATGAAACATGTTTGAAAGAAAACCTGCTGCCAGTATACACCAATATATATATATATATATATATATATATATATATATATATATATATATATATATATATATATATATATATATATATATATATATATATATATATATATATATAATGTCGTACCTAGTAGCCAGAACTCACTTCTCAGCCTACTATGCAAGGCCCGATTTGCCTAATAAGCCAAGTTTTCCTAAATTATTATATTTTCTCTAATTTTTTTCTTATGAAATGATAAAGCTACCCATTTCATTATGTATGAGGTCAATTGTTTTTTATTGGAGATAAAATTAAAGTAGATATATGACCGAACCTAACCTAACCTAACCTATCTTTATAGGTTAGGTTAGGTTAGGTAGCAGAAAAAGTTAGGATAGGTTAGGATAGGTAGGTTAGGTTGCCGAAAAACAATTAATTCATGAAAACTTGGCTTATTAGGCAAATCAGGCCTTGCATAGTAGGCTGTGAAGTGCGTTCTGGCTACTAGATACGACATATGTCTATATATATATATATATATATATATATATATATATATATATATATATAATATATATATATATATATATATATATATATATATATATATATATATATATATATATATATATATATACGAACAAGCCTGAATGGTCCCCAGGACAATATGCAACTGAAAACTCACACCCCAGAAGTGACTCGAACCCCTACTCCCAGGAGCTACGCAACTGGTATGTACAAGACACCTTAATCCACTTGACCATCACGACCGGACTAATGAGGTGATAGCCGAGGCTATTTGAACCACCCCACCGCCGGCACTCGTATAGTAATCTTGGGCATAGCATTTAACCAAATCACCTCATTCTTTGGGGCACACGTGAGGAACACAAATGCAAACAAGCCTGAATGGTCCCCAGGACAATATGCAACTGAAAACTCACACCCCAGAAGTGACTCGAACCCATACTCCCAGGAGCTACGCAACTGGTATGTACAAGACGCCTTAATCCACTTGATCATCACGACCGGACTAATGAGGTGATAGCCGAGGCTATTTGAACCACCCCACCGCCGGCACTCGGATAGTAATCTTGGGCATAGCATTTTACCAAATCACCTCATTCTTTGGGGCACACGTGAGGAACACAAATGCGAACAAGCCTGAATGGTCCCCAGGACAATATGCAACTGAAAACTCACACCCCAGAAGTGACTCGAACCCATACTCCCAGGAGCTACACAACTGGTATGTACAAGACGCCTTAATCCACTTGACCATCACGACCGGACTAATGAGGTGATAGCCGAGGCTATTTGAACCACCCCACCGCCGGCACTCGGATAGTAATCTTGGGCATAGCATTTTACCAAAGGGAAGAGCAGGCTCAATCTCTCTTGAAAGAGATTATCGTCACAATATATATATTAGTATATTTTGGTAGCAGTCTTTCCTGTAGACATATATTATTAAATATGACCGAAAAAGTAAGATTAATAATTCTAACACAAATTTTCTCGATCTTTCGTACGTTTCTTTTCACTGTTGGTGGTAATTCAAAAATCAATTCTCCAAAATTCATTTTTATTTAGAGTCTGACGCGACACTTGAGCTCGTTTCGTAAAACTTATTACATTTTCAAAGACTTTAGTTTACTCATACACAACTGAATAGAACTTACACATCTTCGATTTGTTTATATCTACATTTGAGTGAGGTGGATGGGGTGAGGTGGTATTAATAGGGTATTAAATTCCTAAACACAAGACAGAACACAAAACAATGGGTATTGAATGGAAGTGATTGTAGAAAGCCTATTGGTCCATATTTCTTGATGCTTCTATATTGGAACGGAGTCTTGAGGTGGGTAGAATATAGTTGTTCATTAATTGGCTGTTGATTGCTGGTGTTGACTTCTTGATGTGTAGTGCCTCGCAGACGTCAGCGATAGCAGGCGGCTTGACGAGGCATTAATATATATATAAATATATATATATATATATATATATATATATATATATATATATATATATATATATATATATATATATATATATATATATGTCGTACCTAGTAGCCAGAACGCACTTTTTGGCCTACTATTCAAGGCCCAATTTGCCTAATAAGCCAAGTTTTCCTGAAATAATATATTTTCTCTAATTTTTTTCTTATGAATTGATAAAGCTACCCATTTCAATATGTATGAGGTCAATTTTTTTTTATTGGAGTTAAATTTAACGTAGATATATGACCGAACCTAACCAACCCTACCTAACCTAACCTAACCTAACCTATCTCTATAGGTTAGGTTAGGTTAGGTATCCGAAAAAGTTAGGTTAGGTAGGTTAGGTAGTCGAAAAACAATTAATTCATGAAAACTTGGCTTATTAGGCAAATCGGGCCTTGCATAGTAGGCTGAGAAGTGCGTTCTGGCTACTAGGTACGACATATATATATATATATATATATATATATATATATATATATATATATATATATATATATATATGTCGTACCTAGTAGCCAGAACTCACTTCTCAGCCTACTATTCAAGGCCCGATTTGCCTAATAAGCCAAGTTTTCATGAATTAATGTTTTTTCGTCTACCTAACCTACCTAACCTAACCTAACCTAGCTTTTTTTGGCTACCTAACCTAACCTTACCTATAAATATAGGTTAGGTTAGGTTAGGTAGGGTTGGTTAGGTTCGGTCATATATCTACGTTAATTTTAACTCCAATAAAACAAAATTGACCTCATACATAGAGAAAAGGGTTGCTTTATCATTTCATAAGAAAAAAATTATAGTAAATATATTAATTCAGGAAAACTAGGCTTATTAGGCAAATCGGGATTTGAATAGTAGGCTGAGAAGTGAGTTCTGGCTACTAGGTACGACATATATATATATATATATATATATATATTATATATATATATATATTATATATATATATTATATATATATATTATATATATATATATATATATATATATATATATATATATATATATATATATATATATATATATATATATATGTCGTACCTAGTAGCCAGAACTCATTTCTCAGCCTACTATGCGAGGCCCGATTTGCCTAATAAGCCAAGTTTTACTGAATTAATATATTTTCTCTAATTTTTTTCTTATGAAATGATAAAGCTACCCATTTCATTATGTATGAGGTCAATTATTTTTTATTGGAGTTAAAATTAACGTAGATATATGACCGAACCTAACCAACCCTACCTAACCTAACCTAATCTATCTCTATAGGTTAGGTTAGGTTAGGTAGCCGAAAACGTTAGGTTAGGTTAGGTTAGGTAGGTTAGGTTGTCGAAAAAACATTAATTCTTGAAAACTAGGCTTATTAGGCAAATCAGACCTTGCGTAGTAGGCTGAGAAGTGAGTTCTGGCTACTAGGTACGACATATATATATATATATATATATATATATATATATATATATGTCGTACCTAGTAGCCAGAATGCACTTCTCAGCCTACTATGCAAGGCCCGATTTGCCTAATAAGCCAAGTTTTCCTGAATTAATATATTTTCTCTATTTTTTTTCTTATGAAATGATAAAGCTACCTATTTCATTATGTATGAGGTAAATTTTTTTTTATTGGAGTTTAAATTAACGTAGATATATGACCAAACCTAACCAACCCAACCTAACCTAACCTAACCTACCTTTATAGGTTAGGCTCGGTTAGGTAGCCGAAAAAGTTAGGTTAGGTTAGGTTAGGTAGGTTAGGTAGTCGAAAAAATATTAATTCATGAAAACTTGGCTTATTAGGCAAATCGGGCCTTGCATAGTAGGCTGAGAAGTGCGTTCTGGCTACTAGGTACGACATATATATATATATATATATATGTCGTACCTAGTAGCCAGAACGTACTTCTCAGCCTACTATGCAAGGCACGATTTGCCTAATAAGCCTAGTTTTCCTGAATTAATATATTTTCTCTAATTTTTTTCTTATGAAATGATAAAGCTACCCATTTCATTATGTATGAGATCAATTTTTTTTTTTATTGGAGTTAAAGTTAACGTAGATATATGACCGAACCTAACCAACCCTACCTAACCTAACCTAATCTATCTTTATAGGCTAGGTTAGGTTAGGTAGCCGAAAAAGTTAGGTTAGGTTAGGTTAGGTAGGTTAGGTAGTCGAAAAAACATTACTTCATGAAAACTTGGCTTATTAGGCAAATCGGGCCTTGCATTGTAGGCTCAGAAGTGCATTCTGGCTATTAGGTACGACATATGTCTATATATATATATATATATATATATATATATATATATATATATATATATATATATATATATATATATATATATATATATATATATATATATATATATATATATATATATATATATATATATATATTAGTATATTTTGGTAGCAGTCGTTTTCGTAAACATATGTTGTTGAATATGACCAAGAATGTAAGATTAATAATTCTAACACGAATCTTCTAAATATTTCTTACGTTCTTCTTCACTGTCGAGGGTAATTGATAAATTAACTCTCCCAAATTCATTATTTTATTCATGGTCTGATGCCTGAACGCGTTTTGTAAGGCTTATTAAACTTTCAAAGACTTAGGTTTACACGCAAAATACATCATACTTATACTCGTTTTGGGTAAGGTGTTATGGTACAAAAGTTTTGGGTGATGTGACCACGATAAGACAGAACACGAATCAATGGGAACACATTGGATATGACAACATAAGAATGGAACTAACTGCAGAAGGCCTGTTGGCCGATACATCCTCCTGCTGCTTTTATGTTGGTTCGGGGTCTTGAAGTGGGTAGAATATTGTTGTGCATGAATTGGCTGTTGATTGCTGGTGTTGACTTCTTGATGTGTAGTGCCTCGCAGATGTTCAGTCTCCTGCTATCGCTGAATTTATCGATGATTTCTGTGTTGCTTGTTAAGATTTCTCCGGTGGTGATCTGGTTGTGAGAAGAGATTATTTGTTCCTTGATGAAGCCCTGTTGTTTATGCATTGTTAATCGCCTAGAAAGAGACGTTGTTGTCTTGCCTATAAACTGATTTCTTTGGGGGTTTACAGTCCCCAACCGGGCATTTAAACGTATAGACGACGTTGGTTTCCTTCAGGGCGTTCTGTTTGGTGTCTGGGGATTTTTTCCTGAGTAGGTTCGCCGTTTTTTGTTTTTGTAGTAAATTGTCAATTGTATTTACTGATTTTTGTCTGTAGAGATAACGTTTCTATCAATAATATCTTTCAGGACCCTTTCCTCCGTTTTATGTGCCGTCGAAAAGAAGTTCCTGTAAAACAGTCTGATAGGGGGTACAGGTGTTGTGTTAGTTGACTTTTCAGAGGTTGCATGGCGTTTCGCCTTTCTTTTTATGACGTTTTCAACAAAATCGTTGGAGAAGCCGTTGTTGACTAAAACCTGCCTTACCCTACAGAGTTCTTCAACGACTTGCTTCCATCCTGAGCTGTGGCTGAGAGCCAGGTCGATCTAAGTGTTGACAACACTCCTTTTGTACCTGTCTGGGCAGTCACTATTGGCATTGAGGCACATTCCTATGTTTGTTTCCTTAGTGTAGACTGCAGTGTGGAAGCCTCCGTTCCTTTCCTTGACTGTTATATCTAGAAAGGGCAGCTTTCCATCATTCTCCATCTTGTACGTGAAACTCAACACAAAATTCTGCTCAAATGCCTCCTTTAGCTGCTGCAGACATCTGACATCAGACGTTTTATACAGGTACCTGATGTCAGACGTCTGCAGCAGCTAAAGGAGGCATTCGAGCAGAATTCTCTGTTGAATTTCACGTATGAGATGGAGAATGAAAACTGGACTTGAAGAATGCCTTCAACATGGTCAGAAGAGATGCACTGCCTTGTGCCGTACATCGCCATTTCCAGCCCCTCTACCCGTTCATACTATCGTGCTACAGTGGTGAGTCAAAACTGCTCTTTGGCGAACACGAAATTGGATCGTGTGAAGGTATTCAACAAGGTGATCCCCTAGCTCCTCTTCTTTTCTACTTAGTCTTAAAAGAAATTACAGAAAGATTGTCCAGCGAATTCAACATCTGGTTTTTGGATGATGGCACTATAGCTGGCACCGTAGACCACCTTTTACAAGACATCAGAAAAATAAAGGAGCAAGAAGTACGCCTGGGTTTCTTCCTGAACCCTTCCAAGTGTGAAGAAGCCTCCTCCAACCCAAACATCATAAGTAGAATAATGCCAATCACTTAATGCCTATCCCTTCCGAGCCTAACCTACTTTCTGAGGTGCGTCCCATCCTTCGACAGCTCAAGGAGTATGACCTATTATTGAAGATCATGCTAGAAAAAGTTGTTAACCTCTCCCTCAACGAATGCCAGTGGAAACATGTCACACTTCCTATCAGGCCCGAAGGCTTGGGTGTCCGCACTGCCACTCAAATTGCTGTCCCAGCCTTCCTGTCTTCCTCCTCAGCACCAGATGACCTGGTTAAGGAAATTCTAATGGACAACCTGTGTGACTCAGCAGGGATACAGGACTCCCACTATGTGGAATGCGACACAAAATGGGGGAACCATGGCAGACTCAGCACTCAGACCAAAATTGCCGAAAGACAAGAAACAATCCTGCTGGGACAGTCCCATTGTCGACAAAGAAGCCACAGCTTTGCTGGAGGCAGCAACAACACCCAGTGATCGTGCACGCCTCACAGCTGTGCAGGCTCCCCATGCAGGGGACTTCCTTTTGGCAGTCCCTATGTCTGCGACAGGCACAAGTCTTGTGTGCCTGTCGCAGTTGGTATGGGACTACACGTGCTTATTAGCCCCTGTCTAACACTTACATTGACTTCAATGTAGCACAACTATGTGGTGCTGCCACCCACAGGGAATCAGCCAAATCCCGTAAGTACAGAGAACTGGATCACCATTACAATTTTGTCCCCATTGCTTCTGAGACTCACAGCGCCTGGGGTAAAAGTGCTACCATTTTTTTGCCGGAACTGGGTTCTAGGCTAATTGAAATAACAAAGGACCCTAGAGCTGCCAGCTTCTTTTTCCAGCGGCTCAGAGTAGCGATACAGAGGGGAAATGCACACTGCATTCAGGGTTCCTGCCCGCCATCTGAGGAACTGCAAGAACTCGACATCTTATGATAATCATCTTTGTACCCTATATGTAACTCTTTTTGGCAACAAAGTTTAAATAAAACAAATATATATATATATATATATATATATATATATATATATATATATATATATATATATATATATATATATATATATATATATATATATATATGTCGTACCTAGTAACCAGAACGCACTTCTCAGCCTACTATGCAAGGCCCAATTTGCCTAATAAGCCAAGTTTTCATGAATTAATTGTTTTTCGACTACCTAACCTACCTAACCTAACCTAACCTAACTTTTTCGGCTACCTAACCTAACCTAACCTATAGAGATAGGTTAGGTTAGGTTAGGTAGGGTTGGTTAGGTTCGGTCATATATCTACGTTAATTTTAACTCCAATAAAAAAAATTGACCTCATACATAATGAAATGGGTAGCTTTATCATTTCATAAGAAAAAAATTAGAGAAAATATAATAATTCAGGAAAACTTGGCTTATTAGGCAAATCGGGCCTTGCTTAGTAGGCCGAGAAGTGCATTCTGGCTACTAGGTACGACATATATATATATATATATATATATATATATATATATATATATGTCGTACCTAGTAGCCAGAACTCACTTCTCAGCCTACTATTCAAGGCCCGATTTGCCTAATAAGCCAAGTTTTCCTGAATTAATATATTTACTATAATTTTTTTCTTATGAAATGATAAAGCAACCCTTTTCTCTATGTATGAGGTCAATTTTTTTTTATTGGAGTTAAAATTAACGTAGATATATGACCGAACCTAACCAACCCTACCTAACCTAACCTAACCTATATTTATAGGTAAGGTTAGGTTAGGTAGCCAAAAAAAGCTAGGTTAGGTTAGGTTAGGTAGGTTAGGTAGACGAAAAAACATTAATTCATGAAAACTTGGCTTATTAGGCAAATCGGGCCTTGAATAGTAGGCTGAGAAGTGCGTTCTGGCTATTAGGTACGACATATATATATATATATATATATATATATATATATATATATATATATATATGTCGTACCTAGTAGCCAGAACGCACTTCTCAGCCTACTATGCAAGGCCCGATTTGCCTAATAAGCCAAGTTTTCCTGAATTAATATATTTTCTCTAATTTTTTTCTTATGAAATGATAAAGCTACCCATTTCATTATGTATGAGGTCAATTTTTTTTGGTTGGAGTTAAAATTAACGTAGATATATGACCGAACCTAACCAACCCTACCTAACCTAACCTAACCTATCTTTAAAGGTTAGATTAAGTTAGGTAGCCGAAAAAGTTAGGTTAGGTTAGGTTAGGTAGTCGAAAAACAATTAATTCATGAAAACTTGGCTTATTAGGCAAATAAGGCCTTGCATAGTAAGCTGAGAAGTGCGTTCTGGCTACTAGGTACGACATATATATATATATATATATATATATATATATATATATATATATATATATATATATATATATATATATATATATATATATATATTAGTATATTTTGGTAGCAGTCTTTCCTGTAGACATATATTATTAAATATGACCGAAAAAGTAAGATTAATAATTCTAACACGAATTTTCTCAATCTTTCGTACATTACGCTTCACTGTTGGAGGTAAATCAAAAATCACTTCTCCAAAATTCATTTTTATTTCTAGTCTGACGCGACACGGGCGCGTTTTGTAAAACTTATTACATTTTCAAAGACTTCACAAATACACAACTGATTAGAACTTACGTCTCTCTGATATTATATCTACATTTGAGTGAGGTGGGAAGGATGATGTGGCATTAACACAAGACAGAACAGGGGATATTAATAGGGTATTAAAAGTATCAACACAAGACAGAACAGAAACAATGGGTATTGAATAGAAGTGTTTGTAGAAAGCCTATTGGTCCATATTTCTTGATGCTTCTATATTGGAGCGGAGTCTTGAGGTGGGTAGAATATAGTTGTGCAATAATTGGCTGTTGATTGCTGGTGTTGACTTCTTGATGTGTAGTGCCTCGCAAACGTCAAGCCGCCTGCTATCGCTGTATCTATCGAATACATACATCGATAGATACATCGATAGATACAGCGATAGCAGGCGGCTTGACGTTTGCGAGGCACTACACATCAAGAAGTCAACACCAGCAATCAACAGCCAAGTATTGCACAACTATATTCTACCCACCTCAAGACTCCGCTCCAATATAGAAGCATCAAGAAATATGGACCAATAGGCTTTCTACAAACACTTCTATTCACTTCCCATTGTTTCTGTTCTGTCTTGTGTTGATACTTTTAATACCCTATTAATATCCCCTGTTCTGTCTTGTGTTAATGCCACATCATCCTTCCCACCTCACTCAAATGTAGATATAATATCAGAGAGACGTAAGTTCTAATCAGTTGTGTATTTGTGAAGTCTTTGAAAATGTAATAAGTTTTACGAAACGCGCCCGTGTCGCGTCAGACTAGAAATAAAAATGAATTTTGGAGAAGTGATTTTTGATTTACCTCCAACAGTGAAGCGTAATGTACGAAAGATTGAGAAAATTCGTGTTAGAATTATTAATCTTACTTTTCGGTCATATTTAATAATATATATATATATATATATATATATATATATATATATATATATATATATATATGCGAACAAGCCTGAATGGTCCCCAGGACATATGCAACTGAAAACTCACACCCCAGAAGTGACTCGAACCCATACTCCCAGAAGCAACGCAACTGGTATGTACAAGACGCCTTAATCCACTTGACCATCACGACCGGACATAATGAGGTGATAGCCGAGGCTATATGAACCACCCCACCGCCGGCACTCGGATAGTTATCTTGGGCATAGCATTTTACCAAATCACCTCATTCTTTGGGGCACACGTGAGGAACACAAATGCGAACAAGCCTATGTCCGGTCGTGATGGTCAAGTGGATTAAGGCGTCTTGTACATACCAGTTGCGTTGCTTCTGGGAGTATGGGTTCGAGTCACTTCTGGGGTGTGAGTTTTCAGTTGCATATGTCCTGGGGACCATTCAGGCTTGTTCGCATTTGTGTTCCTCACGTGTGCCCCAAAGAATGAGGTGATTTGGTAAAATGCTATGCCCAAGATAACTATCCGAGTGCCGGCGGTGGGGTGGTTCATATAGCCTCGGCTATCACCTCATTATGTCCGGTCGTAATGGTCAAGTGGATTAAGGCGTCTTGTACATACCAGTTGCGTTGCTTCTGGGAGTATGGGTTCGAGTCACTTCTGGGGTGTGAGTTTTCAGTTTGATATATATATATATATATATATATATATATATATATATATATATATATATATATATATATATATATATATGTGTCGTACCTAATAGCCAGAACGCACTTCTCAGCCTACTATGCAAGGCCCGATTTGCCTAATAAGCCAAGTTTTCCTGAATTAATATATTTTTTCTAATTTTTTTCTTATGAAATGATAAAGCTACCCATTTCATTATGTATGAGGTCAATTTCTTTTTATTGGAGTTAAAATTAACGTAGATATATGACCGAACCTAACCAACCCTACCTAACCTAACCTAACCTATCTTTATAGGTTAGGTTAGGTTAGGTAGCAGAAAAAGTTAGGTTAGGTTAGGTTAGGTAGGTTAGGTAGTCGAAAAAGCATTAATTCATGAAAACTTGGCTAATTAGGCAAATTGGGCCATACATAGTTGGCTGAGAAGTGCGTTCTGGCTATTAGGTACGACATATATATATATATATATATATATATATATATATATATATATATATATATATATATATATATATATATATATATATATATATATATATATATATATATATGTCGTACCTAATAGCCAGAACGCACTTCTCAGCCTACTATTCAAGGCCCGATTTGCCTAATAAGCCAAGTTTTCATGAATTAATGTTTTTTCGTCTACATAACCTACCTCACCTAACCTAATCTAGCTTTTTTTGGCAACCTAACCTAACCTTACCTATAAATATAGGTTAGGTTAGGTTAGGTAGGGTTGGTTAGGTTCGGTCATATATCTACGTTAATTTTAACTCCAATAAAGAAAATTGACCTCATACATAGAGAAAAGGGTTGCTTTATCATTTCATAAGAAAAAAATTATAGTAAATATATTAATTCAGGAAAACTTGGCTTATTAGGCAAATCAGCCCTTGAATAGTAGGCTGAGAAGTGAGTTCTGGCTACTAGGTACGACATATATATATATATATATATATATATATATATATATATATATATATATATATATATATATATATATATATATATATATATATATATATATATATATATATATATATATATATATATATAATATATATATATATATATATATATATATATATATATATATGTATATATATATATATATATATATATATATATATATATATATATATATATGTATATATATATATATATATATATATATATATATATATATATATATATATATATATATATATATAATGTCGTACCTAGTAGCCGGAACGCACTTCTCAGCCTACTATGCAAGGCCCGATTTGCCTAATAAGCCAAGTTTTCTTGAATTAATATATTTTCTCCAATTTGTTTCTTATGAAATGATAAAGCTACCCATTTCATTATGTATGAGGTAAATTTTTTTTAATGGAGTTAAAATTAACTTAGATATATGACCGAACCTAACCAACCGTACCTAACCTAACCTAACCTATCTTTATAGGTTAGGTTCGGTTAGGTAGCCGAAAAAGTTAGGTTAGGTTAGGTAGGCGAAAAACAATTAATTCATGAAAACTTAGCTTATTAGGCAAATCGGGCCTTGCATAGTAGGCTGAGAAGTGCGTTCTGGCTACTAGGTACGACATATATATATATATATATATATATATATATATATATATATATATATATATATATATATATATATATATATATATATATATATATATATATTGTGACGGAGTTCCCCCCCCTTATAATTCTCCCACGCCTGCAGTAAGAGTCATGTCTGCTTTTCCCAAGCGTTCTCTACGTTGCAGGCTACAATTTGATATATGGGAGAGAGTGAAGTGTTCTCGGAGAGCCGAGAAATTTGTGAAATAGTAATATTTTGGCCTGTGGTTTAGGCCCTTTAGGGAGCCAAGATGGCGCTTACCTCTCTGATCTCCCGCCAAAACCGTGTGACGTCAGTGGCACCGGATTGGTCACCGGCAGCAGTGTGGCACCGGGAGCCAATGAAAACCTCCCATAGTAAAAGTGACGTCACGAAGGAAGGGGGTCCGGCCAGCGCGCCGGGCTGGCGCCATCAGTCAGACACGACACGTCATAGAGGTCGGACGTGCGACGAGTGGTCCTGTCTGTCGGACAGCTGTTTCCCACTACCGTGGATTTACGCGTCACCTGAAGTCCGCCAGTACTCTGAGAAGTCTTCCCTAGCTCATGTGTTGAACCAGAAGAGGGAATTGACGGTTATTTGAGCAACAAGTGCTCCAGTCAGGTACTGTGCCAGTAGCAGTGAAGCCGTGCAGTGACGTATGTTGACGTCTGCGGCAATTCACCAGTTCGTGACAGCGTAGTGGCTGACAGAGCCACTGGGTAGCTGAGGAAGAGAGGACTAATTGGGGAACCGGACGACTGTAGCTGAGACGTAGGCGACAGCCGTTGCTGGGAGAAGACGACGGCCAGGAGACCGACTCCAACCTTCAAGAAGTCAAGGAGGAGGACGGACCTGCAGTGAGGAGGCACGGAGACGACGCGCTAAACGGTGGGACGACGAGAGGCTCTGGTAGGACACGACGACGTGTAGTGTGGGGGCGTTCCCGACACGAGGACCAGGAGCTACATCTCGACTCTCATCGGAGGATAGGGTGAAGTAGGTGGTTCTAGTTCCCTCCCCATTCCCCTTTAGTTAGCTATGTTATTTGGCTATATTTTCTAGCCTGAGGATTTTATATGTCGTGAGCAAGTCTCACCCATGTCATGGTAAAGCACCAGTGTGCTGGACAGTACTATCAAGAGTACTTGTATTATTCATGTTGATTATTGGTGTGTACAGACACCAAGAACCAGTGATAAATTTACTGTGTTGTGTATATCTTTCTATAGATTTTGATATGAACATATAGTGGTAAATTATATATAATATTATGCCAGTATTTGGAGGTTAGGCTATGTGCCCAGAAACTATTTATTTTCCATGTATTGATGATTGATTTATATACCATATATATGTCTATGTTCATTCAGTGAATAATCATTTGTGAGTACAGTGAATCATTGCGTTATCTCCAACGAGAGAAAGTACTGAAAACTCCAGTGTTAATAGTTCATAATATATTGTTGAGTGAAGAACAATGTGAAGCCATTACAGTGAATCATTGTAGAATTGATTGTAGAAAAGACTGTTTGAGCCTGAGTACAGTGTAACTAAGTAATTCGGTTTATTTGTGCCAATATAGAGTGTGCGAGTTTCTAGTAATATTGGAGAATTTAAAGAAACCGCACGCGTGAATCTAGCAAACAAGCAAATTTCGCGCGGAGTGACCATTGCGATCAGCTGTTCTTGACACTTGATGAGGAGGGGAGAGTGTTGCCCTCTTGCGGTCGCATAATATCCGTGGGAATTACCGGCCGAGTCAGGATCAGTTGATTTATCAATTATTGTGTGGCCTTGTGACATCTTTCATACATTTTAAGTAAAATACAAAACTCTCTTTGTGTTTTTATCATTCCCTCCATTGATCTTGTGGCTATATTATACTGGTAAACATAGAGTGATAACAATAAGTACCTGCCTGATTCCTGATCTTTAAGTGTGACCTTGCCAAGGCTACCACTGAATACACCAGTCCACTGATGGTGTTATTGGCCACCTTAAACACCAATTGGCGACCTTGAGATTAACCGTAGAGCCCTATTGTTGGGGAGGGCACACGTCAGTCGATGTGATCGAGTCGTGTTCTCACTCTTTCTTAATAAGAGGCCGTTAAGATTGACTGGGAGACTCTCCTGGCGTGCAGTGGCGCCGTGAGGATCGAGGGAAGACCCGCAGGGCTACGGTGAGTTACCTTGAGCATAACTATTGCTTACCCCAGAGTAAGGGTAGAGAATAATAGAGAGGTGAAACCCCCCCAACATTGGCGACCTTGCCAGGATATAGATCGGAGTAAAGGTTGCAGTGGTACTTGGCAGTGGTGTTAGAGATCAGGTGAAGGTTATCACTCGTAGCACAAGATGGAGGATGATAAAGTAGCGAGGTTTATTGACTCTAGAGACGAACAGGTGCTGGAAGAGTGCACCAAGGCACAGTTACAGGCTATAGCGGATCATTTTGGAATAAAGCTGAAATCTGCCCGAGTTGGTGAAAGAAGACTAGAGATGATGGCTCAGCTAAAGGCTCGAGACGAAGCTTTGGGGGAGGAACGGCCCCAAACACCTGCCAGTGAGGGTGAGCACCTGAGTATTGGTGGAAGCAGCAGGGGATCCAGCGGCAGCAGGCACAGCATTAAGCTGGAAATAATGAAGCTGCAGCTGGAAGCACAGCAGCGCAAGGAAGAGCGAGAAGCAGAAGCGCAGCTGAGGAGAGAAGAGGCACAGCAGCGCAAGGAAGAGCGAGAAGCACAGCAGCGCAAGGAAGAGCGAGAAGCACAGCAGCGCAAAGAAGAGCGAGAAGCACAGCTGCGCCGGGAAGAGCAAGAGCGAGAAGCACAGATGAAGCGTGAAGAGCGAGAAGCACAGATGAAGCGTGAGGAGCGAGAAGCAGAAGCGCAGCTGAGGAGAGAAGAGGCACAACAGCGCAAGGAAGAGCAAGAACGAGAAGCACAGCTACGCAGGGAAGAACGAGAGCAAGAAGTTAGGCTGAGACAAATGGAAATAGAAGCCAACCAGGAGGTGGAGCTGAAGCGAGCTGAACTGGGACTAGGTGCCCCTGCCCCGCCACAGGAAGACCGACGAGTGAGGGAACGAGACCTGCCGGTCTTTGTGCCTAGTGAAGCCGAAAGTTTCTTCGATCACTTTGAGAGAGTTGCTGCTATGAAGAGGTGGCCGAGGGCGGAGTGGGCGGAGTTGGTCCAAGGGAGGCTCACAGGTGAAGCTCGTGAAGCCTTCACTATGCTTGACTTCCAAGAATGCACTAACTACGATGCGGTAAAACGAGCTGTGCTCCGTTCCTTTAAGCTCACGCCAGAGTGTTACCGGAAGAGGTTTAGAGAATGTACCCGGTTGCCAGGAAAGTCGTATGCGGAGACGGCGAGGGACATAGAAAGAAAGCTCCTTAAGTGGCTGGACTCTGAAGAAGCAAGGTCGGTCGAAGAGGTCAAGGAACTAATGGCCATGGAAAAGTTTATGTCCGTGCTCTCTCCTGAGATCAGGATGAGGGTAAAGGAGGCGGACATAAAGGACCTGAGGGCCGCAGCCGACCGGGCCGACATGCTAGAAGAAGCCCTACGCCCACGCCGAGAGGGACAGAACCGACCACCCGCATACGTCGGAAACGATCGGAGTTATAGAAGGACGGATGGATGGAGGACAGGAGCGAGTTCTCCCAAATCCCACCTCTCAAGTTGGAACACCCGAGGATCAAAGGGTGCTGTAGAGCCGATAGGGGAGAACCAAGCTGAGAGCTCGGGAACTGTTACTGCAGGGAAAGAAACGACAAGTGAGGCGGGAAAGACACAGGGTGTGACGGTCTCTGGAGGCAGTGCTAAGACGAGCGGTGGCGGATGGTCTCCGCCGAGGGGCCGCTGCTACAACTGCGGAATACTCGGACACGTCGCGCGGGAATGCAGACGCCCTAAGCAGCGGGGACACGTTGCTTTAGTGATGTTCGAGGACCAGAGGGCCGAGGGAGTGCGGGATGAACCCGTGCTGAATGGGGAGAAGAAAGTTCACCCATTCATGTGTCAAGGAACCGTAAGGATGGGGGTCGCAGACCCCATCCCCGTGAAGATGCTAAGAGACACCGGGGCTGACTTTACCCTGGTAAGTGAAACCCTGTTCCCCGAGGGTTACGAAAGTACCAGTGTGGGGGTGGCACGGGTGGCCACTGTGGGAGGCCCAGTGAGGATGCCCCTACACCAGGTAACTTTAAGTTCCGATTATGGCTGCCAGACCCTAGAGGTGGGAGTCTGTACATCAATGCCCAAGATGGAGGCGCAGGTCATCTTGGGGAATGACGCGTGTGGAGGATATGTCCTCCCGCATCTCGTGAAAGGCGAAGAGTGCCCAGAACAACACGAGGAGACAGGCGAAGATTTGAACGCCTGTGGGGACGAGAAGGGAATCGCACCGGTGGCGATCCCAGTTTGTACTATGACACCGAGACAACGCGAAGAACCAGGAGGTTGTGGATCTGATGGGGCTGAGGAGACGACTGACAGCCTGGGAACAGATCACCTCTACGTAGGACCCAGAGAACGAGTGGAGGGCGAAAGTAGCCCGAATGGTGAGTTGCAGGTGACCCTCACCAGTTCTCCAGGGGTAAGCCGCACTCGTCCCGGAGAGTTACAGCAGGGGGAGGTCCCCGAATTGGTTAGTAAGGCCGAAGGAGGACGTGTGGGTCCTGAGAAGGCTTACTTTCCATTTATCTATATTATATATACCATGCTATCCATGATGAAGGAACGATGGACACTAGGAGCGACCGTGGGAACGGTGATTAAATATGTCCAGAAGTTCAAAGAACGTCTCACTCGAGCGAAGGAACTGGCTAGGAAACTCCTGAAGAAGGCGCAACGTAAGATGTCGGAGTGGTACGACAGGAGAGCTGCGCAGAGGGATTTTCAGGCCGGATCCAAAGTAATGGTTGTGCTGCCAGGTAAAGGTAGAGTGACCAGGTCGCGGTTCAAGAGACCATACCGAGTGCTGCGACGGTTGGGTCCAGTGTCGTACGAGATTGGGAAGCCGGATGGACCCCGGAAGAAACAGGTGTGTCACGCAGGCCGCCTGAGACCTTTCTTCACTGTGGAAGGTAGAGCCGCCAAGCAGGACGGAACGGATACCCGAGAAACCCAGCGGAAGACGGGTCTGAGTGTACCGAGGGACCGAGAACTCCCGGAGGAGGAAAGTAAGTGGTCCAGGGCGAACGGCACCAGTCTCACCCGCACTGAGAGTCTGACAAGGATCAAGGTCAAGCACATCAAGGGGAAGGACGACGTAGTGGCGGACGCCCTATCCCGCATACACTAACGAGACATGACTCTTATTTTAAGGGGAGGGGTATGTGACGGAGTTCCCCCCCCCTTATAATTCTCCCACGCCTGCAGTAAGAGTCATGTCTGCTTTTCCCAAGCGTTCTCTACGTTGCAGGCTACAATTTGATATATGGGAGAGAGTGAAGTGTTCTCGGAGAGCCGAGAAATTTGTGAAATAGTAATATTTTGGCCTGTGGTTTAGGCCCTTTAGGGAGCCAAGATGGCGCTTACCTCTCTGATCTCCCGCCAAAACCGTGTGACGTCAGTGGCACCGGATTGGTCACCGGCAGCAGTGTGGCACCGGGAGCCAATGAAAACCTCCCATAGTAAAAGTGACGTCACGAAGGAAGGGGGTCCGGCCAGCGCGCCGGGCTGGCGCCATCAGTCAGACACGACACGTCATAGAGGTCGGACGTGCGACGAGTGGTCCTGTCTGTCGGACAGCTGTTTCCCACTACCGTGGATTTACGCGTCACCTGAAGTCCGCCAGTACTCTGAGAAGTCTTCCCTAGTTCATGTGTTGAACCAGAAGAGGGAATTGACGGTTATTTGAGCAACAAGTGCTCCAGTCAGGTACTGTGCCAGTAGCAGTGAAGCCGTGCAGTGACGTATGTTGACGTCTGCGGCAATTCACCAGTTCGTGACAGCGTAGTGGCTGACAGAGCCACTGGGTAGCTGAGGAAGAGAGGACTAATTGGGGAACCGGACGACTGTAGCTGAGACGTAGGCGACAGCCGTTGCTGGGAGAAGACGACGGCCAGGAGACCGACTCCAACCTTCAAGAAGTCAAGGAGGAGGACGGACCTGCAGTGAGGAGGCACGGAGACGACGCGCTAAACGGTGGGACGACGAGAGGCTCTGGTAGGACACGACGACGTGTAGTGTGGGGGCGTTCCCGACACGAGGACCAGGAGCTACATCTCGACTCTCATCGGAGGATAGGGTGAAGTAGGTGGTTCTAGTTCCCTCCCCATTCCCCTTTAGTTAGCTATGTTATTTGGCTATATTTTCTAGCCTGAGGATTTTATATGTCGTGAGCAAGTCTCACCCATGTCATGGTAAAGCACCAGTGTGCTGGACAGTACTATCAAGAGTACTTGTATTATTCATGTTGATTATTGGTGTGTACAGACACCAAGAACCAGTGATAAATTTACTGTGTTGTGTATATCTTTCTATAGATTTTGATATGAACATATAGTGGTAAATTATATATAATATTATGCCAGTATTTGGAGGTTAGGCTATGTGCCCAGAAACTATTTATTTTCCATGTATTGATGATTGATTTATATACCATATATATGTCTATGTTCATTCAGTGAATAATCATTTGTGAGTACAGTGAATCATTGCGTTATCTCCAACGAGAGAAAGTACTGAAAACTCCAGTGTTAATAGTTCATAATATATTGTTGAGTGAAGAACAATGTGAAGCCATTACAGTGAATCATTGTAGAATTGATTGTAGAAAAGACTGTTTGAGCCTGAGTACAGTGTAACTAAGTAATTCGGTTTATTTGTGCCAATATAGAGTGTGCGAGTTTCTAGTAATATTGGAGAATTTAAAGAAACCGCGCGCGTGAATCTAGCAAACAAGCAAATTTCGCGCGGAGTGACCATTGCGATCAGCTGTTCTTGACACTTGATGAGGAGGGGAGAGTGTTGCCCTCTTGCGGTCGCATAATATCCGTGGGAATTACCGGCCGAGTCAGGATCAGTTGATTTATCAATTATTGTGTGGCCTTGTGACATCTTTCATACATTTTAAGTAAAATACAAAACTCTCTTTGTGTTTTTATCATTCCCTCCATTGATCTTGTGGCTATATTATACTGGTAAACATAGAGTGATAACAATAAGTACCTGCCTGATTCCTGATCTTTGAGTGTGACCTTGCCAAGGCTACCACTGAATACACCAGTCCACTGATGGTGTTATTGGCCACCTTAAACACCAATTGGCGACCTTGAGATTAACCGTAGAGCCCTATTGTTGGGGAGGGCACACGTCAGTCGATGTGATCGAGTCGTGTTCTCACTCTTTCTTAATAAGAGGCCGTTAAGATTGACTGGGAGACTCTCCTGGCGTGCAGTGGCGCCGTGAGGATCGAGGGAAGACCCGCAGGGCTACGGTGAGTTACCTTGAGCATAACTATTGCTTACCCCAGAGTAAGGGTAGAGAATAATAGAGAGGTGAAACCCCCCCAACATTGGCGACCTTGCCAGGATATAGATCGGAGTAAAGGTTGCAGTGGTACTTGGCAGTGGTGTTAGAGATCAGGTGAAGGTTATCACTCGTAGCACAAGATGGAGGATGATAAAGTAGCGAGGTTTATTGACTCTAGAGACGAACAGGTGCTGGAAGAGTGCACCAAGGCACAGTTACAGGCTATAGCGGATCATTTTGGAATAAAGCTGAAATCTGCCCGAGTTGGTGAAAGAAGACTAGAGATGATGGCTCAGCTAAAGGCTCGAGACGAAGCTTTGGGGGAGGAACGGCCCCAAACACCTGCCAGTGAGGGTGAGCACCTGAGTATTGGTGGAAGCAGCAGGGGATCCAGCGGCAGCAGGCACAGCATTAAGCTGGAAATAATGAAGCTGCAGCTGGAAGCACAGCAGCGCAAGGAAGAGCGAGAAGCAGAAGCGCAGCTGAGGAGAGAAGAGGCACAGCAGCGCAAGGAAGAGCGAGAAGCACAGCAGCGCAAGGAAGAGCGAGAAGCACAGCAGCGCAAAGAAGAGCGAGAAGCACAGCTGCGCCGGGAAGAGCAAGAGCGAGAAGCACAGATGAAGCGTGAAGAGCGAGAAGCACAGATGAAGCGTGAGGAGCGAGAAGCAGAAGCGCAGCTGAGGAGAGAAGAGGCACAACAGCGCAAGGAAGAGCAAGAACGAGAAGCACAGCTACGCAGGGAAGAACGAGAGCAAGAAGTTAGGCTGAGACAAATGGAAATAGAAGCCAACCAGGAGGTGGAGCTGAAGCGAGCTGAACTGGGACTAGGTGCCCCTGCCCCGCCACAGGAAGACCGACGAGTGAGGGAACGAGACCTGCCGGTCTTTGTGCCTAGTGAAGCCGAAAGTTTCTTCGATCACTTTGAGAGAGTTGCTGCTATGAAGAGGTGGCCGAGGGCGGAGTGGGCGGAGTTGGTCCAAGGGAGGCTCACAGGTGAAGCTCGTGAAGCCTTCACTATGCTTGACTTCCAAGAATGCACTAACTACGATGCGGTAAAACGAGCTGTGCTCCGTTCCTTTAAGCTCACGCCAGAGTGTTACCGGAAGAGGTTTAGAGAATGTACCCGGTTGCCAGGAAAGTCGTATGCGGAGACGGCGAGGGACATAGAAAGAAAGCTCCTTAAGTGGCTGGACTCTGAAGAAGCAAGGTCGGTCGAAGAGGTCAAGGAACTAATGGCCATGGAAAAGTTTATGTCCGTGCTCTCTCCTGAGATCAGGATGAGGGTAAAGGAGGCGGACATAAAGGACCTGAGGGCCGCAGCCGACCGGGCCGACATGCTAGAAGAAGCCCTACGCCCACGCCGAGAGGGACAGAACCGACCACCCGCATACGTCGGAAACGATCGGAGTTATAGAAGGACGGATGGATGGAGGACAGGAGCGAGTTCTCCCAAATCCCACCTCTCAAGTTGGAACACCCGAGGATCAAAGGGTGCTGTAGAGCCGATAGGGGAGAACCAAGCTGAGAGCTCGGGAACTGTTACTGCAGGGAAAGAAACGACAAGTGAGGCGGGAAAGACACAGGGTGTGACGGTCTCTGGAGGCAGTGCTAAGACGAGCGGTGGCGGATGGTCTCCGCCGAGGGGCCGCTGCTACAACTGCGGAATACTCGGACACGTCGCGCGGGAATGCAGACGCCCTAAGCAGCGGGGACACGTTGCTTTAGTGATGTTCGAGGACCAGAGGGCCGAGGGAGTGCGGGATGAACCCGTGCTGAATGGGGAGAAGAAAGTTCACCCATTTATGTGTCAAGGAACCGTAAGGATGGGGGTCGCAGACCCCATCCCCGTGAAGATGCTAAGAGACACCGGGGCTGACTTTACCCTGGTAAGTGAAACCCTGTTCCCCGAGGGTTACGAAAGTACCAGTGTGGGGGTGGCACGGGTGGCCACTGTGGGAGGCCCAGTGAGGATGCCCCTACACCAGGTAACTTTAAGTTCCGATTATGGCTGCCAGACCCTAGAGGTGGGAGTCTGTACATCAATGCCCAAGATGGAGGCGCAGGTCATCTTGGGGAATGACGCGTGTGGAGGATATGTCCTCCCGCATCTCGTGAAAGGCGAAGAGTGCCCAGAACAACACGAGGAGACAGGCGAAGATTTGAACGCCTGTGGGGACGAGAAGGGAATCGCACCGGTGGCGATCCCAGTTTGTACTGTGACACCGAGACAACGCGAAGAACCAGGAGGTTGTGGATCTGATGGGGCTGAGGAGACGACTGACAGCCTGGGAACAGATCACCTCTACGTAGGACCCAGAGAACGAGTGGAGGGCGAAAGTAGCCCGAATGGTGAGTTGCAGGTGACCCTCACCAGTTCTCCAGGGGTAAGCCGCACTCGTCCCGGAGAGTTACAGCAGGGGGAGGTCCCCGAATTGGTTAGTAAGGCCGAAGGAGGACGTGTGGGTCCTGAGAAGGCTTACTTTCCATTTATCTATATTATATATACCATGCTATCCATGATGAAGGAACGATGGACACTAGGAGCGACCGTGGGAACGGTGATTAAATATGTCCAGAAGTTCAAAGAACGTCTCACTCGAGCGAAGGAACTGGCTAGGAAACTCCTGAAGAAGGCGCAACGTAAGATGTCGGAGTGGTACGACAGGAGAGCTGCGCAGAGGGATTTTCAGGCCGGATCCAAAGTAATGGTTGTGCTGCCAGGTAAAGGTAGAGTGACCAGGTCGCGGTTCAAGAGACCATACCGAGTGCTGCGACGGTTGGGTCTAGTGTCGTACGAGATTGGGAAGCCGGATGGACCCCGGAAGAAACAGGTGTGTCACGCAGGCCGCCTGAGACCTTTCTTCACTGTGGAAGGTAGAGCCGCCAAGCAGGACGGAACGGATACCCGAGAAACCCAGCGGAAGACGGGTCTGAGTGTACCGAGGGACCGAGAACTCCCGGAGGAGGAAAGTAAGTGGTCCAGGGCGAACGGCACCAGTCTCACCCGCACTGAGAGTCTGACAAGGATCAAGGTCAAGCACATCAAGGGGAAGGACGACGTAGTGGCGGACGCCCTATCCCGCATACACTAACGAGACATGACTCTTATTTTAAGGGGAGGGGTATGTGACGGAGTTCCCCCCCCCTTATAATTCTCCCACGCCTGCAGTAAGAGTCATGTCTGCTTTTCCCAAGCGTTCTCTACGTTGCAGGCTACAATTTGATATATGGGAGAGAGTGAAGTGTTCTCGGAGAGCCGAGAAATTTGTGAAATAGTAATATTTTGGCCTGTGGTTTAGGCCCTTTAGGGAGCCAAGATGGCGCTTACCTCTCTGATCTCCCGCCAAAACCGTGTGACGTCAGTGGCACCGGATTGGTCACCGGCAGCAGTGTGGCACCGGGAGCCAATGAAAACCTCCCATAGTAAAAGTGACGTCACGAAGGAAGGGGGTCCGGCCAGCGCGCCGGGCTGGCGCCATCAGTCAGACACGACACGTCATAGAGGTCGGACGTGCGACGAGTGGTCCTGTCTGTCGGACAGCTGTTTCCCACTACCGTGGATTTACGCGTCACCTGAAGTCCGCCAGTACTCTGAGAAGTCTTCCCTAGTTCATGTGTTGAACCAGAAGAGGGAATTGTCGGTTATTTGAGCAACAAGTGCTCCAGTCAGGTACTGTGCCAGTAGCAGTGAAGCCGTGCAGTGACGTATGTTGACGTCTGCGGCAATTCACCAGTTCGTGACAGCGTAGTGGCTGACAGAGCCACTGGGTAGCTGAGGAAGAGAGGACTAATTGGGGAACCGGACGACTGTAGCTGAGACGTAGGCGACAGCCGTTGCTGGGAGAAGACGACGGCCAGGAGACCGACTCCAACCTTCAAGAAGTCAAGGAGGAGGACGGACCTGCAGTGAGGAGGCACGGAGATGACGCGCTAAACGGTGGGACGACGAGAGGCTCTGGTAGGACACGACGACGTGTAGTGTGGGGGCGTTCCCGACACGAGGACCAGGAGCTACATCTCGACTCTCATCGGAGGATAGGGTGAAGTAGGTGGTTCTAGTTCCCTCCCCATTCCCCTTTAGTTAGCTATGTTATTTGGCTATATTTTCTAGCCTGAGGATTTTATATGTCGTGAGCAAGTCTCACCCATGTCATGGTAAAGCACCAGTGTGCTGGACAGTACTATCAAGAGTACTTGTATTATTCATGTTGATTATTGGTGTGTACAGACACCAAGAACCAGTGATAAATTTACTGTGTTGTGTATATCTTTCTATAGATTTTGATATGAACATATAGTGGTAAATTATATATAATATTATGCCAGTATTTGGAGGTTAGGCTATGTGCCCAGAAACTATTTATTTTCCATGTATTGATGATTGATTTATATACCATATATATGTCTATGTTCATTCAGTGAATAATCATTTGTGAGTACAGTGAATCATTGCGTTATCTCCAACGAGAGAAAGTACTGAAAACTCCAGTGTTAATAGTTCATAATATATTGTTGAGTGAAGAACAATGTGAAGCCATTACAGTGAATCATTGTAGAATTGATTGTAGAAAAGACTGTTTGAGCCTGAGTACAGTGTAACTAAGTAATTCGGTTTATTTGTGCCAATATAGAGTGTGCGAGTTTCTAGTAATATTGGAGAATTTAAAGAAACCGCGCGCGTGAATCTAGCAAACAAGCAAATTTCGCGCGGAGTGACCATTGCGATCAGCTGTTCTTGACACTTGATGAGGAGGGGAGAGTGTTGCCCTCTTGCGGTCGCATAATATCCGTGGGAATTACCGGCCGAGTCAGGATCAGTTGATTTATCAATTATTGTGTGGCCTTGTGACATCTTTCATACATTTTAAGTAAAATACAAAACTCTCTTTGTGTTTTTATCATTCCCTCCATTGATCTTGTGGCTATATTATACTGGTAAACATAGAGTGATAACAATAAGTACCTGCCTGATTCCTGATCTTTGAGTGTGACCTTGCCAAGGCTACCACTGAATACACCAGTCCACTGATGGTGTTATTGGCCACCTTAAACACCAATTGGCGACCTTGAGATTAACCGTAGAGCCCTATTGTTGGGGAGGGCACACGTCAGTCGATGTGATCGAGTCGTGTTCTCACTCTTTCTTAATAAGAGGCCGTTAAGATTGACTGGGAGACTCTCCTGGCGTGCAGTGGCGCCGTGAGGATCGAGGGAAGACCCGCAGGGCTACGGTGAGTTACCTTGAGCATAACTATTGCTTACCCCAGAGTAAGGGTAGAGAATAATAGAGAGGTGAAACCCCCAACAATATATATATATATATATATATATATATATATATATATATATATATATATATATATATATATATATATATATGTATATATATGTCGTACCTAGTAGCCAGAACGCACTTCTCAGCCTACTATGCAAGGCCAAATTTGCCTAATAAGTCAAGTTTTCATGAATTATTAATTTTTCGACTACCTAACCTACCTAACCTAACCTAACATTTTCGGCTACCTAACCTAACCTAACCTATAAAGATAGGTTAGGTTAGGTTAGGTAGGGTTGGTTAGGTTCGGTCATATATCTACGTTAATTTTAACTCCAATAAAAAGAAATTGACCTCATACATAATGAAATGGGTAGCTTTATCATTTCATAAGAAAAAATTAGAGAAAATATATTAATTTAGGAAAACTTGGCTTATTAGGCAAATTGGGCCTTGCATAGTAGGCCAAAAAGTGCGTTCTGGCTACTAGGTACGACATATATATATATATATATATATATATATATATATATATATATATATATATATATATATATATATATATGTATATATATATATATGTATATATATATATATATATATATATATATATATATATATATATATATATATATATATATATATATATATATATATATATATGTCGTACCTAATAGCCAGAACGCACTTCTCAGCCTACTATTCAAGGCCCGATTTGCCTAATAAGCCAAGTTTTCATGAATTAATGTTTTTTCGTCTACCTAACCTACCTAACCTAACCTAACCTAGCTTTTTTTGTCTACCTAACCTAACCTTACCTATAAATATAGGTTAGGTTAGGTTAGGTAGGGTTGGTTAGGTTCGGTCATATATCTACGTTAATTTTAACTCCAATAAAAAAAAATTGACCTCATACATAGAGAAAAGGGTTGCTTTATCATTTCATAAGAAAAAAATTATAGTAAATATATTAATTCAGGAAAACTTGGCTTATTAGGCAAATCGGGCCTTGAATAGTAGGCTGAGAAGTGAGTTCTGGCTACTAGGTACGACATATATATATATATATATATATATATATATATATATATATATATATATATATATATAACTGAAAACTCACACCCCAGAAGTGACTCGAACCCATACTCCCAGGAGCCACGCAATTGGTATGTACAAGACGCCTTAATCCACTTGACCATCACGACCGGACATAATGAGGTGATAGCCGAGGCTATTTGAACCACCCCACCGCCGGCACTCGGATAGTAATCTTGGGCATAGCATTTTACCAAATCACCTCATTCTTTGGGGCACACGTGAGGAACACAAATGCGAACAAGCCTGAATGGTCCCCAGGACAATATGCAACTGAAAACTCACACCCCAGAAGTGACTCGAACCCATACTCCCAGGAGCCACGCAACTGGTATGTACAAGACGCCTTAATCCACTTGACCATCACGACCGGACATAATGAGGTGATAGCCGAGGCTATTTGAACCACCCCACCGCCGGCACTCGGATAGTAATCTTGGGCATAGCATTTTACCAAATCACCTCATTCTTTGGGGCACACGTGAGGAACACAAATGCGAACAAGCCTGAATGGTCCCCAGGACAATATGCAACTGAAAACTCACACCCCAGAAGTGACTCGAACCCATACTCCCAGGAGCCACGCAACTGGTATGTACAAGACGCCTTAATCCACTTGACCATCACGACCGGACATAATGAGGTGATAGCCGAGGCTATTTGAACCACCCCACCGCCGGCACTCGGATAGTAATCTTGGGCATAGCATTTTACCAAATCACCTCATTCTTTGGGGCACACGTGAGGAACACAAATGCGAACAAGCCTGAATGGTCCCCAGGACAATATGCAACTGAAAACTCACACCCCAGAAGTGACTCGAACCCATACTCCCAGGAGCCACGCAACTGGTATGTACAAGACGCCTTAATCCACTTGACCATCACGACCGGACATAATGAGGTGATAGCCGAGGCTATTTGAACCACCCCACCGCCGGCACTCGGATAGTAATCTTGGGCATAGCATTTTACCAAATCACCTCATTCTTTGGGGCACACGTGAGGAACACAAATGCGAACAAGCCTGAATGGTCCCCAGGACAATATGCAACTGAAAACTCACACCCCAGAAGTGACTCGAACCCATACTCCCAGGAGCCACGCAACTGGTATGTACAAGACGCATTATGTCCGGTCGTGATGGTCAAGTGGATTAGCATAGCAGTACTAGTGGAACCTGGAAACCAGTTCAGTTGTTAAGGGACACTGATGCTTCCCAGTCTTTAATTTCTCGCCGTGTTTTTACTGATGTTAGCACAGAAGACACTGGAGAGGTAGTGTTATTGCAGGGACTTGGAGGGCATATCCAGCGTGTACCATTAATTAAGGTTAACCTGAATTCTTCTATTACACCAGGTTGGTGCACTGTAGCAGTCAGTGAGCAGTTGCCCATTCCTGGGATTGATATAATTGTAGGTAATGATTTTGACAAGTGTCAATATAGTGGGACCGATTGTCCTGTTATGTATACTAAACCTAATGCAGTACTGGCTCAACCAGATGCGGATGATGGTGTCATTTATCCAGCCTGTGTTGTGACCAGATCCATGGGTAAGCAGAATGTGGTAAGTCCTGCTACTACCAAGGTGGATGTTCTCGAGGCCAGGACCCCTTCAGATAGGGAAGTGGAGGTGGACCTTGAAGATACATTTTTAGCTCACGTGGATGTCGAGAGTGAGGCCGGTGCCAAAGCCCTAATTTATTCTGACCCAGATGGTCTGGAAGATGTGGCCCAGGTATCAATTCCTTGCCCGCTCGCTCCAGTTGTAGAGTTCCAGACCTTGCGTAAGTTACAGAGTACTGATCCCAGTCTAGCTGAGTGTTAAGCAGAAGCAGCCGACACCATTGATACTTTGGAGGAGAGTACGGGTTGTTATTTCAAGGATCAATGTCTGATGAGAAGATGGAGACCATCAGGAACTCCCTCATCAGATGATTGTGAGTCTAAAACCCAGCTCGTTGTGCCAACAGAGTATAGGGAGCAGGTATTGCAAGCTGCTCATGATGACCTGATGGGAGGCCATCAAGGCATTACCAGTATGTATCATAAGATCTGTAAACTTTTTTTTTGGCCAAAACTTAAAAAAGATGTGGTCAGATATTGCCACAATTGTGTTGTGTGTCAAACTGTTGGTAAGCCAAATCAGACTGTGCCACGAGCACCATTATACCCTATTGTAGTGCCAGAGGAGCCTTTTACTCATGTGGTACTGGATTGTGTCGGACCTTTACCCCGTACCAAATCCGGAAATATGTATATGTTTACAATTTTATGTATGAAGCGTATGCTTTACGTATTATTAGAGCTTCTACCATTATAAGGCAGTTGGAACGATTTTTCTCACTATTTGGTATGCCCCATATAATTCAAACTGATAATGGGAGTAATTTTTGTTCCACAACCTTTCAACAATTTTGTAATACTTTTGGTATAAAACACAATTTTTCTAGTCCTTACCATCCTCAGAGTCAGGGGGATCGAGCGGTTCCACCAAACTCTCAAGAAAATGTTGAAGGCAACTGGGGAAGATTCATCCAGACATTGGGATGATAATTTGCCATTTGTTTTATTTGCGGCTAGAGATGGATTGCACAGTGCACTAGGCTGTTCTCCATTCGAGCTTGTATTTGGACATCAGGTGAGAGGACCTTTAAAGATGTCATATGAGAAACTGTTAGGAGATGTTACAGCCAGGCAGAGTGAGCGTTACCTGACGGATGTCAAGAGCAAGCTGTCCAGAACGAGGGAGTTGGCCGTACGACATCTAAGTGAACAACAACAGGTAATGAAGCAGAAACATGACCAGAGGTTCAAGGCCAAACTCAGAGTTTTTGAGTCAGGAGATTTAGTATTGGTCTTGAAGACTCGTATGGGTACGTCTATGTCTAATAACTTTGCAGGACCGTATCAAGTATTAAAACGTCTTGGGGAAGCTACTTACAAGGTTTGCCATCCCAAGCAGAAGCGACAGACCATGAGTGTACATGTAAACCGGTTGAAGGCTTATTGTGGGCCTAGTATTGTGGCTTGTTGTGTTGCTGAGGAGGTAAATCCTGAAGAGTTGTGTTGCTGAGGAGGTAATTCCTGAAGAGTAGTGTTGCTGAGGAAGATAGTATTTTTTGTTTGTCTAATTCCAGTAGTTCCGGGGAAGAATTGTCGAGTCATTTGCAGGATGAGGAGAGAGCAGAGTTCCAGGACCTTTTGGAGGTGTCTTCTAGCTTGTTTGGGGAGGTCCCCACTCAGACTTCTCTCATTACTCACGATATCACCCTGACAAATGTGACTCCAATTCGGCTGCACCCTTATCGAGTGACACCCGAGAAACGTCGTATCATCCAGGAGGAGGTTGATTATCATCTTCGACATGGGTTCATTAGACCCAGTCAGAGTTCCTGGAGTTCGCCATGTCTATTAGTACCAAAACCAGAAGATAAGTGGAGATTAGTAGTGGATTATAGAAAACTCAACCAGGTAACTGTAGTTGATGTTTATCCTTTACCATTATTGGAAGACTGTGTTGATACTATAGGTCATGCCAACTTCGTATCTGAACTTATCTAAGGGATATCATCAGATACCTCTTACAGATTTTGCAAGGGAAGTGACAGCATTTATCACTCCTGATGGAGCTTACGAGTTTAATGTCATGCCTTTTGGATTAAGGAATGCTCCAGCCACTTTTCAGAAATTAATGAATCCTTTGTTGAAGGATATGCCAGACTGTAGGGCATATTTGGATGACATTGTGATTTTCAGTAAGAATTGGGTAGATCATATGTCTAGTTTAAAGAAATTGTTTAATGTGTTACAACATCCTAATTTGACTGTCAATATGAAGAAATGTAGTAGGGCTAAAGGAACTATAGTGTATTTAGGACATGAGGTCGGACAAGGAAGGATAGTCCCATTGCACGACAAGATCCAGGCAATTGTGGAATACCCAGTCCTAACAAATAAGAAGTCTGTGCAAAGATTTATTGGAATGTGTGAGTATTATAAGAGGTATTGTAAAAACTTTTCCATTGTTGCTGCACCCATAACAAATCTTTTAAGGAAACAGGTAAAATTTAAGTGGACGCATGAGTGTCAGAACTCTTTTCAGAAGTTGAAATGAATTCTCTCTACCTCAACTGTGCTAGCTAGTCCACAGTATGATAAACCTTTTATTCTTCACATAGACGCTTCAGATTTAGGAGCAGGTGCTGTTTTGTTCCAAGTAGGACCAGATGAGTTAGAACATCCTGTTTATTATTTCTCATGTAAGTTTGACAAGACACAAATTAATTACTCTGTAGTTGAGAAAAAAGCAGTGTTTAATACTGGCAGTGAAGAAATTTGAGACATATTTGTCAGGAAATCAAGTGGTAGTATATACAGACCATAATCCATTGACACTTATCAACTCTATGAAGTGTAAAAACCAGAGAATACTTAGATGGTCATTGATTCTGCAAGAATTCAATATTGTAATTCGTCATATTCCTGGGAGGCAAAATGTTATTGCTGATGCCTTATCCAGAGGATTTCCTGTTGCAGTGCCATAATATGTAGTGTTCTTTATTCATAAGATGTATGTAAATTTTGTATTTTTTTACTGTGTGAAATTTCATTGTTTTGTACTTTGATTTTAGTTGAAGTATTTTCATGTTATATTTCATGCAGTCAAAAAAAAAATGAAATCAATCTTCAGTTAATTTCATTTTTTTCTTAGGGGACGGGAGGGATGTTACGAATCTAACTAGGATTCTAACATTACTCTTGATTCTTATTACTTTATTATCTTGTTCTATAATTAATTAATATTGCATCCAGTTGTATGATATAAGATTTCGTATGTTATATATTATAGCATGCTGTAGTGTGCCTGAGTTGCATTATATCGTATGAGGCTTTTGTGTTAGATTTCTCATGTAGTTTCTCCGTGTGGACGATTGACCATATTTGGATGTTCCCACACTAGTCATATGGCTAGTGTGGGAACATTGTTGTCAATCGAGTGTTCATAGTTTTACCTTGATTAATTCCCATATTTGGTTGCCGTATTATTGTATGGAATGTTGTACCTGTGTTTACTACTCTTTAGATTGATAATGTTTTGAATATTAGTACTACATTTTGTTATTAGAATTTCCACAATGTATATGTGGATGGTTAATTGATTTTTTGGTAGACGCTTGGCCTGCGGACTAAAGCGTGTGCAGAAGCGTGGCAGCTATTGTCGAGAGGTGTCTTGTTTTAAGTTAAGTCATTGGTCACTGTTATTTTAGCCCATATAAATGTTAATTATCTGGTTAGATTTGTGTATAACTATTAATTAATCCATGTGCTGGTGTTAGTGCTAATGTCTCAATAAGGAGGTCATTCTATGATTTTGCATGCTGAAGAATATTTCTGGCTATTATTTATACATTTAATTGTTATGTTTGTCCCCCTTAGCATAAATATGTTGTTCTCCATTTTATGCATTGATGTATCTATACCCCTAGACATTTGTTGGCAAGGCCGATTTATTACCATTTCTTTACACGGCGGGGAGAAGAACATTATTTAGTCTCAAGGGTGGTAACAAGTACCACCACCAGTACCCTCAGTACCACCGCTAGTACCCTCGGTACCACAACCAGTACCCTCAGTACCACCACCAGAATCCTCAGTACCACCACCAGTACCCTCAGTACCACCACCAGTACCCTCAGTACCACCACCAGTACCCTCAGTACCACTACCAGTACCCTCAGTACCACCACCAGTACAATCAGTACCACCACCAGTACAATCAGTACCACCACCAGTACCATCTGTACCACCACCAGTATCCTCTGTACCACCACCAGTATCCTCAGTACCACCAAGAGTACCCACAGTACCACCACTAGTACCCTCAATACCACCACCAGTACCCTCGGTACCACCACCAGTTCACACAGTACCACCACTAGTGGCCCTCAGTACCACCACCAGAACCCTCAGTACCATCACTAGTACCCTCAGTACCACCAACAGTACCCTCAGTATCACCACTAGTACCCTCAGTTCCACTACAGGTACCCTCAGTACCACCACCAGTACCCTCAGTACCACCAACAGTACCCTCAGTACCACCGCTAGTACCTTCAGTACCAACGCTAGTACCCTCAGTACCACCACCAGTACCCTCCGTACCACCAACAGTACCCTCAGTACCACCGATAGTACCTTCAAAACCACCGCTAGTACTCTCAGTACCACCGCCAGTACCCTCAGAACCACCACTAGTACCCTCAGTACCACCACCAGTACCCTCAGTACCACCACTAGTACCCTCAGTACCACCACCAGTACCCTCAGTACCACCACCAGTACCCTCCGTACCACCTCCAGTACCCTCAGTACCACCACCAGTACCCTCAGTACCACTACTAGTACCCTCAGTACCACCACCAGAACCCTCAGTACCACCACCAGTACCCTCAGTACCACCACCAGTACCCTCAGTACCACCACCAGTACCCTCAGTACCACCACCAGTACCCTCAATACCACCACCAGTACCATCAGTACCACCACCAGTATCCTCAGTACCACCACCAGTACCCTCAGTACCACCACCAGTACCCTCAGTACCACCAATAGTACCCTCAGTACCACCACTAGTACCCTCAAAACCACCACTAGTATCCTCGGTACCACCACCAGTACCCTCAGTACCACCACCAGTACCCTCAGTACCACCAATAGTACCCTCAGTACCACCACCAGTACCCTCAGTACCACCACTAGTACCCTCAGTACCACCACCAGTACCCTTAGTTCCACCACCAGTACCACCACCAGTACCCTCAGTACCACCACCAGTACCCTCAGTACCACCAATAGTACCCTCAGTACCACCACCAGTACCCTCAGTACCACCAATAGTACCCTCAGTACCACCAATAGTACCCACAGTACCACCACTAGTACCCTCAGTACCACCACCAGTACCCTCCGAACCACCTCCAGTACCCTCCGAACCACCACCAGTACCCTCCGAACCACCACCAGTACCCTCAGTACCACCACCAGTACCCTCAGTACCACCAAAAGTACCCTCAGTACCACCACCAGTACCCTCAGTACCACCACAGGTACCCTCAGTACCACCATAGGTACTCTCAGTACCACCACTAGTACCCTTGGTACCACCACCAGTACCCTCAGTACCACCACCAGTACCCTTGGTACCAACACAGGTACCCTCAGTTCCACCATAGGTACCCTCAGTACCACCACTAGTACCCTCAGTACCACTACAGGTACCCTCAGTACCACTACAGGTACCCTCAGTACCACCACCAGTACCCTCAGAACCACCACCAGTACCCTTAGTACCACAACCAGTACCCACAGTACCATCACCAGTACCCTCAGTACCACCACCTGTACCCTCAGAACCACCACCAGTACCCTTAGTACCACAACCAGTACCCACAGTACCATCACCAGTACCCTCAGTACCACCACCTGTACCCTCAGTACCACCACTAGTACCTTCAGTACCACCACCAGTACTCTCAGTTCCACAACCAGTACCCTCAGTGCCACCACCAGTACCCTCAGTACCACCACCAGTACCCTCAGTACCACCACCAGTACAACCACCAGTACCCTTAGTACCACCACCAGTACCCTCAGTACCATCACTAGTACCCTCAGTACCACCAACAGTACCCTCAGTATCACCACTAGTACCCTCAGTTCCACTACAGGTACCCTCAGTACCACCACCAGTACCCTCAGTACCACCAACAGTACCCTCAGTACCACCGCTAGTACCTTCAGTACCAACGCTAGTACCCTCAGTACCACCACCAGTACTCTCCGTACCACCAACAGTACCCTCAGTACCACCGATAGTACCTTCAAAACCACCGCTAGTACTCTCAGTACCACCGCCAGTACCCTCAGAACCACCACTAGTACCCTCAGTACCACCACCAGTACCCTCAGTACCACCACTAGTACCCTCAGTACCACCACCAGTACCCTCAGTACCACCACCAGTACCCTCAGTACCACCTCCAGTACCCTCAGTACCACCACCAGTACCCTCAGTACCACTACTAGTACCCTCAGTACCACCACCAGAACCCTCAGTACCACCACCAGTACCCTCAGTACCACCACCAGTACCCTCAGTACCACCACCAGTACCCTCAGTACCACCACCAGTACCCTCAATACCACCACCAGTACCATCAGTACCACCACCAGTATCCTCAGTACCACCACCAGTACCCTCAGTACCACCACCAGTACCCTCAGTACCACCAATAGTACCCTCAGTACCACCACTAGTACCCTCAAAACCACCACTAGTATCCTCGGTACCACCACCAGTACCCTCAGTACCACCACCAGTACCCTCAGTACCACCAATAGTACCCTCAGTACCACCACCAGTACCCTCAGTACCACCACTAGTACCCTCAGTACCACCACCAGTACCCTTAGTTCCACCACCAGTACCACCACCAGTACCCTCAGTACCACCACCAGTACCCTCAGTACCACCAATAGTACCCTCAGTACCACCACCAGTACCCTCAGTACCACCAATAGTACCCTCAGTACCACCAATAGTACCCTCAGTACCACCACTAGTACCCTCAGTACCACCACCAGTACCCTCCGAACCACCTCCAGTACCCTCCGAACCACCACCAGTACCCTCCGAACCACCACCAGTACCCTCAGTACCACCACCAGTACCCTCAGTACCACCAAAAGTACCCTCAGTACCCTCAGTACCACCACAGGTACCCTCAGTACCACCATAGGTACTCTCAGTACCACCACCAGTACCCTTGGTACCACCACCAGTACCCTCAGTACCACCACCAGTACCCTTGGTACCAACACAGGTACCCTCAGTACCACCATAGGTACCCTCAGTACCACCACTAGTACCCTCAGTACCACTACAGGTACCCTCAGTACCACTACAGGTACCCTCAGTACCACCACCAGTACCCTCAGAACCACCACCAGTACCCTTAGTACCACAACCAGTACCCACAGTACCATCACCAGTACCCTCAGTACCACCACCTGTACCCTCAGAACCACCACCAGTACCCTTAGTACCACAACCAGTACCCACAGTACCATCACCAGTACCCTCAGTACCACCACCTGTACCCTCAGAACCACCACCAGTACCCTTAGTACCACAACCAGTACCCACAGTACCATCACCAGTACCCTCAGTACCACCACCTGTACCCTCAGTACCACCACTAGTACCTTCAGTACCACCACCAGTACTCTCAGTTCCACAACCAGTACCCTCAGTGCCACCACCAGTACCCTCAGTACCACCACCAGTACCCTCAGTACCACCACCAGTACAACCACCAGTACCCTTAGTACCACCACCAGTACCCTCAGTACCATCACTAGTACCCTCAGTACCACCAACAGTACCCTCAGTATCACCACTAGTACCCTCAGTTCCACTACAAGTACCCTCAGTACCACCACCAGTACCCTCAGTACCACCAACAGTACCCTCAGTACCACCGCTAGTACCTTCAGTACCAACGCTAGTACCCTCAGTACCACCACCAGTACCCTCCGTACCACCAACAGTACCCTCAGTACCACCGATAGTACCTTCAAAACCACCGCTAGTACTCTCAGTACCACCGCCAGTACCCTCAGAACCACCACTAGTACCCTCAGTACCACCACCAGTACCCTCAGTACCACCACTAGTACCCTCAGTACCACCACCAGTACCCTCAGTACCACCACCAGTACCCTCAGTACCACCTCCAGTACCCTCAGTACCACCACCAGTACCCTCAGTACCACTACTAGTACCCTCAGTACCACCACCAGAACCCTCAGTACCACCACCAGTACCCTCAGTACCACCACCAGTACCCTCAGTACCACCACCAGTACCCTCAGTACCACCACCAGTACCCTCAATACCACCACCAGTACCATCAGTACCACCACCAGTATCCTCAGTACCACCACCAGTACCCTCAGTACCACCACCAGTACCCTCAGTACCACCAATAGTACCCTCAGTACCACCACTAGTACCCTCAAAACCACCACTAGTATCCTCGGTACCACCACCAGTACCCTCAGTACCACCACCAGTACCCTCAGTACCACCAATAGTACCCTCAGTACCACCACCAGTACCCTCAGTACCACCACTAGTACCCTCAGTACCACCACCAGTACCCTTAGTTCCACCACCAGTACCACCACCAGTACCCTCAGTACCACCACCAGTACCCTCAGTACCACCAATAGTACCCTCAGTACCACCACCAGTACCCTCAGTACCACCAATAGTACCCTCAGTACCACCAATAGTACCCTCAGTACCACCACTAGTACCCTCAGTACCACCACCAGTACCCTCCGAACCACCTCCAGTACCCTCCGAACCACCACCAGTACCCTCCGAACCACCACCAGTACCCTCAGTACCACCACCAGTACCCTCTGTACCACCAAAAGTACCCTCAGTACCACCACAGGTACCCTCAGTACCACCATAGGTACTCTCAGTACCACCACCAGTACCCTTGGTACCACCACCAGTACCCTCAGTACCACCACCAGTACCCTTGGTACCAACACAGGTACCCTCAGTACCACCATAGGTACCCTCAGTACCACCACTAGTACCCTCAGTACCACTACAGGTACCCTCAGTACCACTACAGGTACCCTCAATACCACCACCAGTACCCTCAGAACCACCACCAGTACCCTTAGTACCACAACCAGTACCCACAGTACCATCACCAGTACCCTCAGTACCACCACCTGTACCCTCAGAACCACCACCAGTACCCTTAGTACCACAACCAGTACCCACAGTACCATCACCAGTACCCTCAGTACCACCACCTGTACCCTCAGTACCACCACTAGTACCTTCAGTACCACCACCAGTACTCTCAGTTCCACAACCAGTACCCTCAGTGCCACCACCAGTACCCTCAGTACCACCACCAGTACCCTCAGTACCACCACCAGTACAACCACCAGTACCCTTAGTACCACCACCAGTACCCTCAGTACCACCACCAGTACAACCACCAGTACCCTCAGTACCCTCAGTACCACCACCAGTACCCTCAGTACCACCACCTGTACCCTCAGTATCACCACCAGTACCCTCAGTACCACCACCAGTACCCTCAGTACCACCACCAGTACCCTCAGTATCACCACCAGTACCCTCAGTACCACCACCAGTACCCTCAGTACCACCACCAGAACCCTCAGTATCACCACCATTACCCTCAGTATCACCACCAGTACCCTCAGTACCACCACCAGTACCACCATTAGTATCCTCAGTACCACCACCAGTACCCTCAGTATCACCATCAGTACCACCATTAGTATCCTCAGTACCACCACCAGTACCCTCAGTATCACCACCAGTACCACCATTAGTATCCTCAGTACCACCACCAGTACCCTCAGTACCACCACCAGTACCCTCAGTATCACCACCAGTACCACCATTAGTATCCTCAGTACCACCACCAGTACCCTCAGTATCACCACCAGTACCACCATTAGTATCCTCAGTACCACCACCAGTACCCTCAGTACCACCACCAGTACCACCACCAGTACCCTCAGTATCACCACCAGTACCACCATTAGTATCCTCAGTACCACCACCAGTACCCTCAGTATCACCACCAGTACCCTCAGTATCACCACCAGTACCACCATTAGTATCCTCAGTACCACCACCAGTACCCTCAGTATCACCACCAGTACCCTCAGTATCACCACCAGTACCACCATTAGTATCCTCAGTACCACCACCAGTACCCTCAGTATCACCACCAGTACCCTCAGTATCACCACCAGTACCACCATTAGTATCCTCAGTACCACCACCAGTACCCTCAGTATCACCACCAGTACCACCACCAGTACCCTCAGTATCACCACCAGTACCACCATTAGTATCCTCAGTACCACCACCAATACCCTCAGTATCACCACCAGTACCCTCAGTATCACCACCAGTACCACCATTAGTATCCTCAGTATCACCACCAGTACCCTCAGTACCACCACCAGTACCCTCAGTATCACCACCAGTACCACCATTAGTATCCTCAGTACCACCACCAGTACCCTCAGTATCACCACCAGTACCCTCAGTATCACCACCAGTACCCTCAGTATCACCACCAGTACCACCATTAGTATCCTCAGTACCACCACCAGTACCCTCAGTATCACCACCAGTACCCTCAGTATCACCACCAGTACCCTCAGTATCACCACCAGTACCCTCAGTATCACCACCAGTACCCTCAGTATCACCACCAGTACCACTGTTGGATATTTCCAACACCGAATACAACATTGTTGTATTCTTATTACTTATTACTAACCATACTAAATATTGTAGTAAGTAAAATTAACAACTCGTAGAATTCTCATGTACTAATAATTCATCTCTGCAGTAGGCTAGAATTCTCACGTCACCTGACGCCAGTATTGCGTCAGATTTCCTTACAGTAAACACATTATATCCAATTTGTGTGAGAATTAAATACGATTCTCCATAATTAAAGCATTCTGTATGATAACTGATTGCAGACGAATTGTCCTCTAACTAAAAGCCGAATAGAGCGTTAGAATCATAGCGTTTACCTCGCGATAGAGTTAACGTCATCAATGAATGCCATGGGAAGACATTAATTCCTCTCCCTTATATATTTACTATTCTTAGATTGGTAAATAATAATATTTTGTTCCTCTAAATAATAAACCCGTCCAGTCTTTAACGTTTCAAGAGCAAATGCGAGAAATATTAATGTTCGAGACAATAATTTGTTTTATGAACGTCGACTCGGCGTGGGTTGGAGGGACGCCATCCTCCTCAGTACGCGTACACGTGGGGAACCGAAGAGAGGCAGACCTGCGCTTAACGTACTCATAAGAAGACGCCATTGCCCAGCAAATAGGGCAGGTGTTATCCATCCTCAGATGAAAGTCGCCCCTGTGAGGCGTGAATGACCTTGCAGATAATATCTTCAGCTAGTACTAGTGTCAAATAAGGAGCCCTTTGACTTGGTTTCTGACGACACGTGACCAGCTAGCAGAAGCGCGTCATTCTCCAGGATAGGTTCTCCGGAGCCTGGGACGCGAAATACGGCAATCTTAATACTTATACAGTGCCCACAGCTAAGTATTCTTTTATTTGATGCATCAGGTATAAGATTGATAATAGCAGGGTGATTGTTCGTTAAGAAGCGCGATAACACCTAATAACAGATGATTAAAATTTATCACCTGTAAATTTCAATATTCTTGAATATAAATTGAGTAGTTAAATCAGTTGCTACTGAAAATTATTTATCTTGCAGCTCGAGAGAAGAATTCCTCACGCTGCCTTCTCCATGTTAACCCGTATCACTCGTCTATGTACCGAGTCTGGAGAATAAGAGGACTTCAATGGTTTCTAAAGGAATCATCGTCAAGCTAAGATTTATTTCCTTTTACTATTCCATTGCAATTTAATTTATGCAGAATACTTTGAGATTAATGTGTGATTTACTGTAACTCATTATTATGCTCATATTTTATATTCCTCTTTATGTTAATGATATTAGTTTCTACATTACCTTATAGGATTAGATTATTATTAATTGAATTAGTGAACGAACCACACTGATTCCTGGACGTACTTACCTCCAGTAATAACCCCCCAATGTAGGTGTTTGAGGTTTGTTTCATTTAATAATACAGCCCATTAATTATTATTATGATCATGCTTTCTAGTTTTATCCATAGTTACTGGTTTCATCTAGGAATTATCTAATGATCAGAAATTCTCAGTTTCCCTCTTTACTTTAAAAGCGGGTGGTCCTTCGTAATTTAATTTACTACATTAATATTTAAATAATCAGATTCAAGCCCCAAATATCCCACATTATGGTCCTTATCGAACCAGATAGGCATTAAATTTATAATTAAAATATTAACCATTAATAACTAATCCTTGTGTGATAGAAGCTAGACTAACTATTTAATTAATTGTGTCAACTAACAGTGTAACACATCAGTTAGTCTAGATCACACTAACATAGCTACCTTATACATAGCTTTAGTGGGTCATAACCAATTACCCACAACATTTAGACCTACACTTCATACTGAAGTAGAATCCTTAGGTCACCAAGAGCAACAGCTCATAACCTTATATTAATCACTAACACCAATTAAGTGTTAACCATTTAGGCTATACCAATGTTTCAGTATGGCTGTCAGCAGACTGTCCATTATAGCCTGAATCCATGTTATAATTACTGATTCACTCAAGTCAGTGGATCATTAACATTTAGGGATCCAGTATACTAATATAAATTACTGATCTCATACTAGTTAATCATTACTAACCCTGATAATATTTTATTCCACAATTAGGAGTACATTCAGGAGTTAGATAATATTTACGGCAGTAGAATACTTGCCAAACACAATTAATTCCTTTGTGTTCATTTAATTTCTTATACACATAATTACACAAGTGTATATAAACAATAAAATACAAAAAACCCAAAAACACAGCACAATTATTTGCACATTATTGCACCATAATATAATCTTTGCCAACCTTCATTAGGTAGCAATTTAGGCTGTGATTGTGTTGAATCTGGCACAAGCACAGACTAAATATAGTTGTAGTTTCTCAAGTAGAAATTCGCACGACTAGGCTTGAGCTAGTTAGTGATATATATTATTCTTTTGTGCTGACCCTATCAAGGGTGGGATTAACCATTTATTGTGTAATTATTTTATTGCATATTTCTATGTATGTCTTTGAGTGTTACTGTAAGTCTGCTACCCATCCGAGGCTGATTTAGAAGAGCTAAGCTGAGGAACACCTGTAGTGAGACCAAGGTACCACTCAAATCTTAGTTACTTATTATTAGGTTGGTAGCTAACCTCTAAATGAGGTAAATTACAACCAGCCTCAAGAAATATCAGGCTGTCAATACTTATACCTGCTCTACATCAAGGAGCAGACACCATAGCTATACCACTAGCTACATAAGCCCTATCAGGCTGTCAATACTTATACCTGCTCTACATCAAGGAGCAGACTATAGCTATACCACTAGCTACATAAGCCCTATCAGGCTGTCAATAATTATACCCTCTCTGCATCAAGGAGCAGACTATAGCTATACCACTAGCTACATAAGCCCTATCAGGCTCAATTTACCACAAGAATGAATCCTTTAGAAAGGAATGCAATATTCTTGACAGCTCTTCAACGTCCCTTAGGAAATCTGCTTATGAAATGTCATTTCTGTGTTGAAACTGACCCAGGTGACGTCTATAGACTAGCAAGTTACATAAGGTACGCCAACCAAAAATATGATCAGGTAAAGACTGTAATCGAGTCCCACAGGAATTTACTCCAAGTCGGTCATACTGTCTCAGACCACTTACGTCTAACAGAATCTGATCTCGATAACTATGAACATTCTGTTCAAACCAGTTTAGACCGATATAAGGAGGTGCTTGCGAGACAATATATTCCCGAGTGGGTGGATCAGATCATTAATAGACCTATATCCAAGTCAACACTCAGTTCAGATGAAATACCTGAACTACATCAAGACGAGGAGAATCCTCTAATCAATACGGATCACTACACAGGATCCATAACTGAAGTTCAACCTTCATTTTCTAACCTCTCATCTAATACAGTTTCATGTGATGATTTGTTTACAGAGTCTGATCAAATTTCAGACCACTCTTCTCAATGTTCCCTGGTTTCTATAAGTTCAATACATAAGGCTACTGAATTAACTAGCTTATCACCAGAACCTAGAGAAACAAGTGAAGCTGCAGATGAAACAAGTGAAGCTGCAATGATTAGTGAATCTGAACCAGAAAATGATAAAGCTAATGCTGCAGTAGCAGCCGAAGCTGTAATCAAAGCTGAGGCTAAGCAAGAAGCCTTAAGCAACACAAGTAATGGTCACAATTGCTCCCAACAGCCTTCTAAAGTAAGTGCTAACAATGAGAAGACTATTATAAACCTTGTGCACCAATTATTAAATTTATCTTCACCAGAGCAATCAGTTGACTCTTTACAAGCCTTTAGTTTTCAGCTTGAGTCACTGATAAATTCTTTCAGTAAAGAGGTGGATCACCCAAATACTGAGTGGATGACTAAAATTATCATCCAAAGAAAATTGTCTGGTGACACACTTAATAAATTATATGTATGCCAGAATGGTAATACCCTGTCAATGCAGGATATATTTACAGGTTTGCGTAATATGAGCAATCATACAGCAGACCAAGCAATTAATGCTGAATCTGAATGCACCAAAACTGTACCTACATCAGTTTCCTTGCCTGAAACTCCTAAAGTGACACTGTCACTAGGTAACCAAGGTGCTAATAATCAATGTAACAACAATCAGTCAAATACTGATTCATGTCTGAGGCCTAAGAGTCCCACAGGTGCTCCTAAGAGACCTAATAGTCCAAAGAGCACTGCTAATAATCCATGTAACCAGAATCAGTCAAACACTGATTCATCAGTGAGGCCTAAGAGTCCCACAGGTGCTCCTAAGAGACCTAATAGTCCAAAGAGCACCCCCAAGAGCCTGTTAATGGTTCCCCAGAGTACACCAAGTACTCCCAAGAGAATAAATAACAAGCAAATGCAAACAGCAAAACCATCACAACCTGCAAATACTGTTTTACCTAAACCGGTAACACCGAAACAATCTGTAGGATGGGGAATATGCTTGTTTTGCAATCAAAAACATTCTCTGTACTAATTATCCTAATAGAGACACAAGAGTCAGACGACTCAAACAGTTACACAAGTGTACTAGGTGTCTCAAACCACATAATGTTAACAGCTGTGACACCCCATTGAACACCTGCAATAGGTGTAGAAGGGGCAAGCATCATGCTGCACTGTGCAAATTAGTTAGGACAAATTATGTCAATCCTAGAATAGGACGTAGAGAATCTACACCAGTACAGTGCTGCAAGGTGCGAGAAGTGTACAGCGTAACTTCACAAGCATCTCAAGTGGATGCTGCTTTGCCTACTGCCCAACTTCAAGTGAAGAACAGAGGAGCCAAGATCACCATACGTGGACTATTTGATCAAGGTTCCCAGAGAACTTTCATTACTCAAAGGGCAGCAGAGGCACTTAATTTACAACCAATAGGACAGGTAAAATTAAACTTGTCAGGGTTCATGATAAATCGAGGAACCCATTGTAGCGAGTAGATTATCCCAATAATATACTCGCTCCAAATGCATTGTTAATATTCCTGTCAACCTTTGGAGATGAATGAGGTGAGGCGTTGCCTGAGCAACACGGTGAGGTGTTGCCCGAGCATATAAGCAGCGGTGCAGCGAACATTGGCCAGTCTACTTTCAAGTGTGGTCTAGAGCAGACACTTGCAAGATACTGTACCAACGCTCAGTGCGCTCAACTCACACCAACGTATCACCGGTGAACTTCTGTATATTCGACCAAATATATATATAGTATCTTAGTGTCTGTGTTTATTTGTCACCATACTTTACGTAACAATAGAACCGTTACATTGGTGACCCAGTGAGTGAAAAAGAACACCTAGTCACAAACTAGACCTTCGCCATGGATTTATCTACCAGGTTTCCAGCATACAACGCAGATGAGCCAGAATTTTGGTTCATGCAGATGGAGGCTATTTTCGACCTTCACGAAATTTCGACTGAGAAAGCCCGATATGCCTGTACCCTGCCAACACTTACCTCGGAGGCTATGCACACTGCCTCCGCTGTCATCACCGCGCCATCACCGGACACCAGGACGTACACTGCATTGAAGGCCGCTCTTCTACAGGCAGCAATGAAACGCCGCATTCAACAAAGGTACCAACTCCTCACTGACAAAAGATTAGCAGACAAAACACCAGCTCAGCTTCTGCGGCATATTCAGTATGTGATGCATACTGCAACTGGCCCAGCCCCCAGCGAGATTGTGAGATCACTGTGGATACAACTCTGTCCAAAACACATTCAACCGGCCCTATTCAGTATGGCTGACGACACCCCATTAGCCCAGCTGGCTACACTGGCAGACCGGCTTCATACGACGTCTAATAACACTATATTGTCCCACCTCAGTGATACACAGCAGAGTACAGACACCCAACAACTCGACGTCCTCCAGAACCGGCGTTTCGTCCACCCAGGGAAAACGTACCATGCGAATCCAGTATCAGTCTCTAGGCGACAGCGAGAACGTCGGGGAAAGCTTTGTTCTTACCACCAGAAGTTCGGACACCAAGCCCGCAACTGTAGGGCTCCTTGTTCCTGGTCGGGAAACTACTTCGGCGGGGACTGTTAACGGCCAGTGACCCCGCCATTTCAAACACTACACTGCTCTACATATCTGACGTCATAACCAAACGCCGTTTCCTCGTTGACACAGGTGCAGCAGCTAGCGTGTTGCCTCCCCCACTAGTCAAACCAACCCGTACTCCTGGTTTGGACTTACGAGCCGCCAATGGTACGTCCGTCCGTACATATGGGACCCGCGCCCTGGTTCTCGAGTTCGCCTCTCTGGGTCGCTTTACGTGGACTTTCCTCATAGCGGATGTGGAACAACCCATTCTTGGATGGGATTTCCTGCAACACCATCGACTTATGGTGGATCCCGCAGGTGCAGTACTTCGAGCCTCTCCTACACAAGTTAACATCGTCACCCCAGTCGCATCTACGGAACTTCAAGCACTCCTGGATGAATTCAAAGATGTGACCCAACCCGCCAGCCCTCGACCAGAGGTGCAACATACGATTACGCATCACATTACTACAACGGGAGCACCTACCTTCGCCAGACCACGCCGCCTGGCACCAGAACGACTGGCGGTAGCACGTGCTGAATTCAATAACCTACAGGAGGCGGGAATAATCCGCCCTTCGAACAGTCCATGGGCTTCACCTCTCCATATGGTCCCGAAAACAGCCCCAGGGGAATGGCGCCCTTGCGAAGACTACAGGGCTCTCAACGTTCGCACTCTGCCGGATCGCTACCGAATACCACACATCCAGGATTTCTCACAGGGATTGAGCAACGCAACCGTTTTTTCGAAAATTGACCTTGTGCGGGCATTTCACCAGATCCCTGTGGAACCGGCAGACATTCCGAAAACAGCGATCACAACACCTTTTGGACTGTTTGAATTCGTCCGGATGCCTTTTGGTCTACGGAATGCAGCCCAGACATTCCAATGCTTCATCGACCAAGTAGTTAAGGACCTTCCTTTTTGCTACGCCTACATTGACGATCTGCTGGTGGCCAGTACATCACCAACAGAACATCTGCTACACCTCCGACTCCTTCTCACCCGTCTGCGCAACTTCGGCTTGCAGCTCAACTCCGAGAAGTGTATTTTCCATGTTCCAGAGCTGGATTTCTTGGGACACCGTGTGTCAGCAGCAGGGGTCCAACCACTAGAGAAGAAAATCGAGGCAATCAAGGAATTCCCGCGCCCATCTACTCCAAAGAAGTTGCAAGAATTTCTTGGTGTAGTGAATTTTTATCATCGATTCATCCCACATTGTTCGGACATCTTGCGACACTTATACGACCTCTTACGAGGTCGGAAACTCACGTCCCGTCTTCCGTTGGAGTGGACTCCCCAGGCAAAGACAGCATTCACCGACATAAAACACAAGCTGGCGGAATTCACCTTGCTCGCACACCCAGTGTCTGACGCTCCCACCAATCTATCTACCGACGCTTCAAACACAGCAATTGGTGCTGTACTACAACAGCTCGTTGAAGGAGAATGGCGCCCAATTGCATTCTTTTCAGCGCGCCTGTCACCCACTGAAGAGAAGTACAGCACTTTTGATAGGGAACTGCTCGCCATCTACTCAGCCATACAACATTTCCGGCACTTTCTCGAGGGGCGGAACTTCCACATCCTCACAGACCACAAATCTCTCACTTATGCGCTGGCGGCCAAGGGTGATGCTCACTCTCCTCGAGTAGCCAACCACCTGGGATTTATTTCCCAATTTACCTCGGATATCCGTCATGTCAAAGGAACTAATAATGTCATAGCCGATGCACTGTCTCGACCCACCATAAACCACGTCGTGACAAACCCAGCTCAGGTGGACTATTGTGTAATCAGTAAGGCCCAACGGGAAGACCCTGATCTGCAGCGATTACGAACATCTGACACAGCTCTCCGGTTCATCGAGATTCCCATGGAAGGTGGCGGAAGGATAATCTGTGACACTCACGGACGGGAGCACTTAGGCCCTACATTCCTGCCCAGTTTCGCTGGAAAACGTTCTCAGTATTTCACTCCCTAGCACACCCAGGAGTACGTGCTTCCCAGAAACTACTAACGGAGCGTGTTGTATGGCCAGGAATCAATGCCGATGTTCGACGATGGACTCGCTCATGTCTCCAGTGCCAGCGAGCGAAAACACATCGTCACACAAACAGCCCTCTTCAACAGTTTCCGTTACCTTCTGACCGTTTCGAGGTGTTGCATGTAGACATCGTTGGACCATTACCGTCGGCAAGAGGATATTCTTATCTACTCACCTGCATCGATCGATTCTCCAGATGGCCGGAAGCAATCCCATTAATCAACATCTCAGCTGAGTCAGTGGTCCAGGCTTTCCTCTCTGGATGGGTCGCCCGTTTTGGCAGCCCCTCTGTCATCATCACCGACCAAGGACGACAGTTCGAATCATATCTATGGAAGGAACTTATGGAATTCCTCGGCACCACACATAACCGAACCACAGCATACCACCCTGAGTCGAACGGAATGGTAGAACGCTTTCATAGACAACTAAAAGCTGCCCTAAGAGCTCAAGCACGCCCTGATGATTGGATCGACAACCTTCCATTAGTCTTGCTTGGCATCCGTTCGGCCACGAAGGAGGGCAGTGGATTCTCGGCAGCAGACTTAGTATACGGATCTAGCCTGCGACTTCCGGGCGAATTCTTAACCCCAACGCCACTTATCACACCCCCAGACCCCACTTTTGTCCAGAAATTACGGGCGGTCATGACAAACATTCGGCCTACACCACCACGCCAACCGACAACTCGTGCTACATATGTGCCTCATGAGCTCCACACAACTGAACACGTGTTTGTAAGAGTCGACGCCCTCTACAGTCACCTTACGAAGGACCATTTAAAGTGGTTTCTCGAACACCGAAGTTCTTCACCATTGAACGCCGAGGACAGCGGGTAAACATCTCCATCGATCTTCTTAAACCAGCACACTGTGACGCTGCCCCAGACATCCCTCCAGAGACACATCCGCCGACTACGCAGTTCACTTTTCGACCACAGTTACCAGCAGCACCGCCACCTACAACAACGGACGATCCTGTACGACCTCTCACCCTACAACCCCAGTTACCAGCCGCACCAAAACCTGATCCTGCAACGACGGACGATCCTGTGCGACCTCCCACCCTACGACCCCAGTTAGATGACATCAGCGAAGAGGAGGAAGTTAACTTTGATGGTTATGTAACGCGAGCAGGGCGTACAATTCGCCGACCAGCTAAGTTCCTTGATCAAGTATTTTTCCTTTCATCCCCTGGGAGGGGGAGTTCTGTAGCGAGTAGATTATCCCAATAATATACTCGCTCCAAATGCATTGTTAATATTCCTGTCAACCTTTGGAGATGAATGAGGTGAGGCGTTGCCTGAGCAACACGGTGAGGTGTTGCCCGAGCATATAAGCAGCGGTGTAGCGAACATTGGCCAGTCTACTTTCAAGTGTGGTCTAGAGCAGACACTTGCAAGATACTGTACCAACGCTCAGTGCGCTCAACTCACACCAACGTATCACCTGTGTACTTCTGTATATTCGACCAAATATATATATAGTATCTTAGTGTCTGTGTTTATTTGTCACCATACTTTTCGTAACAATAGAACCGTTACACCATGAATACTCAGTAGTTCAACCGCTTGTACGACTAGGTAGTCATGCCAAGGCTGTCCAAGCCATTGTTGTAGATCAAATACCTTTAGACTTAAACATTAAGGGTCTGGGGTACACAGCCCACTTCCTGCAGGAACGTGAAATTAATTTGGCTGACAACAAATTAATGTCTGACCGCCTTAACAATGTAGATGTACTAGTAGGAGCCGACTACTATTACCAGTTCATAACTGGACATGTTAAACGATTGGGAATGAATATGCTCCAATCTGCAGGAGGCTACTTACTTACTGGTAAAGTTCTGAATGTGAACAAGCCTAAGCCTGCCAATAATAATAAATTAGTCAGCAGTAAATCAATTCTCCAGCAGCAAGCTAAAAGGAGAAACGCAGCTGAGTAATAAACTCAGAGTGAATGTAGTACAATTGATACTCGCCGAGATGTTTCATAGCTCTCAGTGAAAACCAATGGTCCGTACTCAAACAAGTACAAGTCACAGCGACCAAACTATTGAATTCACTGCAGACCTAGAATTATTCTCGACAAGTAGTAATTGACCACACTCAGTCTTCCTAGTTAAATTGTAATGTTAGGCTAGAGAATCTAGTACCCCCTAGGTAATTAATAATGTTAGGCTAGAGAATCTAGCACTTAATGCCACTGGCATTTCCTGAATTTAATTACAAATTCACTAGGACCACTGGTCCACTATACTTGCTCTTAAAGGTTTGCCAAGAAAACCTTCTTAATACCATGTTTTCTGCACTAAGAGTTAGTGATAAATACTTGCATTAATTGTTTGAGTTGTTTTTCTTTCGTTTCTGCTTATTTAGTGTAGGAGCGCAGCACGAACAAACTTGCAAACTTACTAACATGTAAGTGAATTTTCAGAGAACTAATATGTTTAATGCATTATTGTTAAACATTAGCATTGTTAATTAACATGCTTCCTGAGCTTAATATAGCTCACCTTAGAATTAACGTAATAATATGAGTGCTTGTTCACCATGCGTACGAGCTTAATATTGCTTGCCATGACAATTGAATGACAAAACTCCACCTCGTTAGTTCGAGTTCACTGAACTCACCCTGTTAACTGTTAACGAGCTCACTGCAGCTCACCCTGTTAGCACTGCTAACGAGCTCACTGTAGCTCACCCTGTCAACACTGTTGACGAGTTCACTGAACTCACCCTGTTAACTGTTAACGAGCTCAATGTAGCTCACCCTGTCAACACTGTTGACGAGTTCACTGTAACTCACCCTGTTAGCACTGTTAACGAGCTCAATGTAGCTCACCCTGTCAACACTGTTGACGAGTTCACTGCAACTCACCCTGTTAGCACTGCTAACGAGCTCAATGTAGCTCACCCTGTCAACACTGTTGACGAGTTCACTGCAACTCACCCTGTTAGCACTGCTAACGAGCTCAATGTAGCTCACCCTGTCAACACTGTTGACGAGTTCACTGCAACTCACCCTGTTAGCACTGCTAACGAGCTCAATGTAGCTCACCCTGTCAACACTGTTGACGAGTTCACTGCAACTCACCCTGTTAGCACTGCTAACGAGCTCAATGTAGCTCACCCTGTCAACACTGTTGACGAGTTCACTGTAACTCACCCTGTCAGCACTGCTGACGAGCTCACTGTAGCTCACCATGTTCACGAGTTCAATATAGCTCGACCTGTTAATGAGCTCAATACTGCTCACAATGTTAATTCGAGTACATTTTTGCTCACAATTAGCTTAGTCCCTTACTTAGGTAGGTTAGAAATTCAAACCATTTATTTAGGTAGGTTTAGGGACTTTAGTTAGTGTCAACTGAGTACTAGTCTAATCTGTACTCACCATTTATTACAGTTGACTATACTTAAAGAGACTGATTTAATAAACTCAATTTCATGTAAAGGTGATTTCGTATTAACAAGTTTACAATGTCAAGCCTATGAGCTGCCATTTAATTAGCTCATAAGTCAAAATGACTAGGCTACTAATCTCACTGTCGACTCAGAATTTTCCTTGATTTTAATGAATAAACTTTTCAGTTCTCTACTTTCTATTATTTTAGCTAGTTAGCAAATTAGTTGTACCATCAGTCAGAATGACTACTGCACGGCAGTGCACATTAAATTCAACTTCCTCATTTGAATTTGAGTGATCATGATGCTGCGTGATGTTATTGTCTAGTAACTCAATAGTTACAAGTCACAGCGACCCTAGACAGTTGCCTTACTGCAGTGTCATAGTATCCTTGATCTTAAATGACTAATAATACTTTACTGTATAATCATACAATAGTGTTATCAGTTCTTAGGAACTTATTCTGAGTTTACCTACGATTCAGCAGCTACGTAATACACCATTACATGTCACTGCGACCCTAGTTGTTGAGTTTATTGTGAGCTTTAGAGTGTTCCTGATTACCGATAACTTAATCATTTAATGTTTCATTATTTCATGCATGTTTCCACTAAGGGAAACTGTAAGCCTATTACAACTCTGAAGAAGAGTAATTTCCTTCACATCTCACTTAGATAACTATGATGAAACTACGATGTGATATCACGTAACGAAACATTACACGTCACTATGACCCAGGATATCGCATCACCGTAGATTCTGTTAGTTTAAATTGGGAGAGTTGAATTTTATAAATATTGTGTAGGCTACAAACAACATGTTTCATTTGACATGTAAATAGCAAGACTCAAGTTCTTGTAAGTCCTTGATAAATCCGGGACGTTCGTTATGTGTGTACTAACATACTAACATATTAACCTACTAATGTATTAATCTTAATATCACTTCGGGATAGGTCGGTACAACACAGTACACTGCGACCCTAGGATCCTCCCCCCGGAGTTATGTTGGATATTTCCAACACCGAATACAACATTGTTGTATTCTTATTACTTATTACTAACCATACTAAATATTGTAGTAAGTAAAATTAACAACTCGTAGAATTCTCATGTACTAATAATTCATCTGTGCAGTAGGCTAGAATTCTCACGTCACCTGACGCCAGTATTGCGTCAGATTTCCTTACAGTAAACACATTATATCCAATTTGTGTGAGAATTAAATACGATTCTCCATAATTAAAGCATTCTGTATGATAACTGATTGCAGACGAATTGTCCTCTAACTAAAAGCCGAATAGAGCGTTAGAATCATAGCGTTTACCTCGCGATAGAGTTAACGTCATCAATGAATGCCATGGGAAGACATTAATTCCTCTCCCTTATATATTTACTATTCTTAGATTGGTAAATAATAATATTTTGTTCCTCTAAATAATAAACCCGTCCAGTCTTTAACGTTTCAAGAGCAAATGCGAGAAATATTAATGTTCGAGACAATAATTTGTTTTATGAACGTCGACTCGGCGTGGGTTGGAGGGACGCCATCCTCCTCAGTACGCGTACACGTGGGGAACCGAAGAGAGGCAGACCTGCACTTAACGTACTCATAAGAAGACGCCATTGCCCAGCAAATAGGGCAGGTGTTATCCATCCTCAGATGAAAGTCGCCCCTGTGAGGCGTGAATGACCTTGCAGATAATATCTTCAGCTAGTGCTAGTGTCAAATAAGGAGCCCTTTGACTTGGTTTCTGACGACACGTGACCAGCTAGCAGAAGCGCGTCATTCTCCAGGATAGGTTCATCGGAGCCTGGGACGCGAAATACGGCAATCTTAATACTTATACAGTGCCCACAGCTAAGTATTCTTTTATTTGATGCATCAGGTATAAGATTGATAATAGCAGGGTGATTGTTCGTTAAGAAGCGCGATAACACCTAATAACAGATGATTAAAATTTGTCACCTGTAAATTTCAATATTCTTGAATATAAATTGAGTAGTTAAATCAGTTGCTACTGAAAATTATTTATCTTGCAGCCCGAGAGAAGAATTCCTCACGCTGCCTTCTCCATGTTAACCCGTATCACTCGTCTATGTACCGAGTCTGGAGAATAAGAGGACTTCAATGGTTTCTAAAGGAATCTTCGTCAAGCTAAGATTTATTTCCTTTTACTATTCCATTGCAATTTAATTTATGCAGAATACTTTGAGATTAATGTGTGATTTACTGTAACTCATTATTATGCTCATATTTTATATTCCTCTTTATGTTAATGATATTAGTTTCTACATTACCTTATAGGATTAGATTATTATTAATTGAATTAGTGAACGAACCACACTGATTCCTGGACGTACTTACCTCCAGTAATAACCCCCCAATGTAGGTGTTTGAGGTTTGTTTCATTTAATAATACAGCCCATTAATTATTATTATGATCATGCTTTCTAGTTTTATCCATAGTTACTGGTTTCATCTAGGAATTATCTAATGATCAGAAATTCTCAGTTTCCCTCTTTACTTTAAAAGCGGGTGGTCCTTCGTAATTTAATTTACTACATTAATATTTAAATAATCAGATTCAAGCCCCAAATATCCCACATTATGGTCCTTATCGAACCAGATAGGCATTAAATTTATAATTAAAATATTAACCATTAATATCTAATCCTTGTGTGATAGAAGCTAGACTAACTATTTAATTAATTGTGTCAACTAACAGTGTAACACATCAGTTAGTCTAGATCACACTAACATAGCTACCTTATACATAGCTTTAGTGGGTCATAACCAATTACCCACAACATTTAGACCTACACTTCATACTGAAGTAGAATCCTTAGGTCACCAAGAGCAACAGCTCATAACCTTATATTAATCACTAACACCAATTAAGTGTTAACCATTTAGGCTATACCAATGTTTCAGTATGGCTGTCAGCAGACTGTCCATTATAGCATGAATCCATGTTATAATTACTGATTCACTCAAGTCAGTGGATCATTAACATTTAGGGATCCAGTATACTAATATAAATTACTGATCTCATACTAGTTAATCATTACTAACCCTGATAATATTTTATTCCACAATTAGGAGTACATTCAGGAGTTAGATAATATTTAAAGCAGTAGAATACTTGCCAAACACAATTAATTCCTTTGTGTTCATTTAATTTCTTATACACATAATTACACAAGTGTATATAACAATAAAATACAAAAAACCCAAAAACACAGCACAATTATTTGCACATTATTGCACCATAATATAATCTTTGCCAACCTTCATTAGGTAGCAATTTAGGCTGTGATTGTGTTGAATCTGGCACAAGCACAGACTAAATATAGTTGTAGTTTCTCAAGTAGAAATTCGCACGACTAGGCTTGAGCTAGTTAGTGATATATATTATTCTTTTGTGCTGACCCTATCAAGGGTGGGATTAACCATTTATTGTGTAATTATTTTATTGCATATTTCTATGTATGTCTTTGAGTGTTACTGTAAGTCTGCTACCCATCCGAGGCTGATTTAGAAGAGCTAAGCTGAGGAACACCTGTAGTGAGACCAAGGTACCACTCAAATCTTAGTTACTTATTATTAGGTTGGTAGCTAACCTCTAAATGAGGTAAATTACAACCAGCCTCAAGAAATATCAGGCTGTCAATACTTATACCTGCTCTACATCAAGGAGCAGACACCATAGCTATACCACTAGCTACATAAGCCCTATCAGGCTGTCAATAATTATACCTGCTCTGCATCAAGGAGCAGACTATAGCTATACCACTAGCTACATAAGCCCTATCAGGCTCAATTTACCACAAGAATGAATCCTTTAGAAAGGAATGCAATATTCTTGACAGCTCTTCAACGTCCCTTAGGAAAACTGCTTATGAAATGTCATTTCTGTGTTGAAACTGACCCAGGTGACGTCTATAGACTAGCAAGTTACATAAGGTACGCCAACCAAAAATATGATCATGTAAAGACTGTAATCGTGTCCCACAGGAATTTACTCCAAGTCGGTCATACTGTCTCAGACCACTTACGTCTAACAGAATCTGATCTCAATAACTATGAACATTCTGTTCAAACCAGTTTAGACCGATATAAGGAGGTGCTTGCGAGACAATATATTCCCGAGTGGGTGGATCAGATCATTAATAGACCTGTATCCAAGTCAACACTCAGTTCAGATGAAATACCTGAACTACATCAGGACGAGGAGAATCCTCTAATCAATACGGATCACTACACAGGATCCATAACTGAAGTTCAACCTTCATTTTCTAACCTCTCATCTAATACAGTTTCATGTGATGATTTGTTTACAGAGTCTGATCAAATTTCAGACCACTCTTCTCAATGTTCCCTGGATTCTATAAGTTCAATACATAAGGCTACTGAATTAACTAGCTTATCACCAGAACCCAGAGAAACAAGTGAAGCAGCAATGATCAGTGAATCTGAACCAGAAAATGATAAAGCTAATGCTGCAGTAGCAGCCGAAGCTGTAATCAAAGCTGAGGCTAAGCAAGAAGCCTTAAGCAACACAAGTAATGGTCACAATTGCTCCCAACAGCCTTCTAAAGTAAGTGCTAACAATGAGAAGACTATTATAAACCTTGTGCACCAATTATTAAATTTATCGTCACCAGAGCAATCAGTTGACTCTTTACAAGCCTTTAGTTTTCAGCTTGAGTCACTGATAAATTCTTTCAGTAAAGAGGTGGATCACCCAACTACTGAGTGGATGACTAAAATTATCATCCAAAGAAAATTGTCTGGTGACACACTTAATAAATTATATGTATGCCAGAATGGTAATACCCTGTCAATGCAGGATATATTTACAGGTTTGCGTAATATGAGCAATCATACAGCAGACCAAGCAATTAATGCTGAATCTGAATGCACCAAAACTGTACCTACATCAGTTTCCTTGCCTGAAACTCCTAAAGTGACACTGTCACTAGGTAACCAAGGTGCTAATACTCAATGTAACAACAATCAGTCAAATACTGATTCATCAGTGAGGCCTAAGAGTCCCACAGGTGCTCCTAAGAGACCTAATAGTCCAAAGAGCACTGCTAATAATCCATGTAACCAGAAAAATCTCAAAACTAAAATCCCATCAGTCAAACACTGATTCATCAGTGAGGCCTAAGAGTCCCACAGGTGCTCCTAAGAGACCTAATAGTCCAAAGAGCACCCCCAAGAGCCTGTTAATGGTTCCCCAGAGTACACCAAGTACTCCCAAGAGAATAAATAACAGCAAATGCAACAGCAAAACCATCACACCTGCAAATACTGTTTTACCTAAACCGGTACACCTAAACGATCTGTAGGATGGGGAATATGCTTGTTTTGCAATCAAAAACATTCTCTGTACAAATGTACTAATTATCCTAATAGAGACACAAGAGTCAGACGACTAAAACAGTTACACAAATGTACTAGGTGTCTCAAACCACATAATGTTAACAGCTGTGACACCCCTTGAACACCTGCAATAGGTGTAGAAGGGGCAAGCATCATGCTGCACTGTGCAAATTAGTTAGGACTAATTATGTCAATCCTAGAATAGGACGTAGAGAATCTACACCAGTACAGTGCTGCAAGGTGCGAGAGTGTACAGCGTAACTTCCAAGCATCTCAAGTGGATGCTGCTTTGCCTACTGCCCAACTTCAAGTGAAGAACAGAGGAGCCAAGATCACCATACGTGGACTATTTGATCAAGGTTCCCAGAGAACTTTCATTACTCAAAGGGCAGCAGAGGCACTTAATTTACAACCAATAGGACAGGTAAAATTAAACTTGTCAGGGTTCATGATAAATCGAGGAACCCATGAATACTCAGTAGTTCAACTGCTTGTACGACTAGGTAGTCATGCCAAGGCTGTCCAAGCCATTGTTGTAGATCAAATACCTTTAGACTTAAACATTAAGGGTCTGGGGTACACAGCCCACTTCCTGCAGGAACGTGAAATTAATTTGGCTGACAACAAATTAATGTTCTGACCGCCTTAACAATGTAGATGTACTAGTAGGAGCCGACTACTATTACCAGTTCATAACTGGACATGTTAAACGATTGGGAATGAATATGCTCCAATCTGCAGGAGGCTACTTACTTACTGGTAAAGTTCTGAATGGAACAAGCCTAAGCCTGCCAATAATAATAATTAGTCAGCAGTAAATCAATTCTCCAGCAGCAAGCTAAAAGGAGAAACGCAGCTGAGTAATAAACTCAGAGTGAATGTAGTACAATTGATACTCGCCGAGATGTTTCATAGCTCTCAGTGAAAACCAATGGTCCTTACTCAAACAAGTACAAGTCACAGCGACCAAACTATTGAATTCACTGCAGACCTAGAATTATTCTCGACAAGTAGTAATTGACCACACTCAGTCTTCCTAGTTAAATTGTAATGTTAGGCTAGAGAATCTAGTACCCCCTAGGTAATTAATAATGTTAGGCTAGAGAATCTAGCACTTAATGCCACTGGCATTTCCAGAATTTAATTACAAATTCACTAGGACCACTGGTCCACTATACTTGCGCTTAAAGGTTTGCCAAGAAAACCTTAATACCATGTTTTCTGCACTAAGAGTTAGTGATAAATACTTGCATTAATTGTTTGAGTTGTTTTTCTTTCGTTTCTGCTTATTTAGTGTAGGAGCGCAGCACGAACAAACTTGCAAACTTACTAACATGTAAGTGAATTTTCAGAGAACTAATATGTTTAATGCATTATCGTTAAACATTAGCATTGTTAATTAACATGCTTCCTGAGCTTAATATAGCTCACCTTAGAATTAACGTAATAATATGAGTGCTTGTTCACCATGCGTACGAGCTTAATATTGCTCGCCATGACAATTGAATGACAAAACTCCACCTCGTTAGTTCGAGTTCACTGAACTCACCCTGTTAACTGTTAACGAGCTCACTGCAGATCACCCTGTTAGCACTGCTAACGAGCTCACTGTAGCTCACCCTGTCAACACTGTTGACGAGTTCACTGAACTCACCCTGTTAACTGTTAACGAGCTCAATGTAGCTCACCCTGTCAACACTGTTGACGAGTTCACTGTAACTCACCCTGTTAGCACTGCTAATGAGCTCAATGTAACTCACCCTGTCAACACTGTTGACGAGTTCACTGCAACTCACCCTGTTAGCACTGCTAACGAGCGCAATGTAGCTCACCCTGTCAACACTGTTGACGAGTTCACTGCAACTCACCCTGTTAGCACAGCTAACGAGCTCAATGTAGCTCACCCTGTCAACACTGTTGACGAGTTCACTGCAACTCACCCTGTTAGCACTGCTAACAAGCTCAATGTAGCTCACCCTGTCAACACTGTTGACGAGTTCACTGTAACTCACCCTGTCAGCACTGCTGACGAGCTCACTGTAGCTCACCATGTTCACGAGTTCAATATAGCTCGACCTGTTAATGAGCTCAATACTGCTCACAATGTTAATTCGAGTACATTTTTGCTCACAATTAGCTTAGTCCCTTACTTAGGTAGTTAGAAATTCAAACCATTTATTTAGGTAGGTTTAGGGACTTTAGTTAGTGTCAACTGAGTACTAGTCTAATCTGTACTCACCATTAATTACAGTTGACTATACTTAAAGAGACTGATTTAATAAACTCAATTTCATGTAAAGGTGATTTCGTATTAACAAGTTTACAGTGTCAAGCCTATGAGCTGCCATTTAATTAGCTCATAAGTCAGAATGACTAGGCTACTAATCTCACTGTCGACTCAGAATTTTCCTTGATTTTAATGAATAAACTTTTCAGTTCTCTACTTTCTATTATTTTAACTAGTTAGCAAATTAGTTGTACCATCAGTCAGAATGACTACTGCACGGCAGTGCACATTAAATTCAACTTCCTCATTTGAATTTGAGTGATCATGATGCTGCGTGATGTTATTGTCTAGTAACTCAATAGTTACAAGTCACAGCGACCCTAGACAGTTGCCTTACTGTAGTGTCATAGTCTCCTTGATCTTAAATGACTAATAATACTTTACTGTATAATCATACAATAGTGTTATCAGTTCTTAGGAACTTATTCTGAGTTTACCTACGATTCAGCAGCTATGTAATACACCATTACATGTCACTGCGACCCTAGTTGTTGAGTTTATTGTGAGCTTTAGAGTGTTCCTGATTACCGATAACTTAATCATTTAATGTTTCATTATTTCATGCATGTTTCCACTAAGGGAAACTGCAAGCCTATTACAACTCTGAAGAAGAGTAATTTCCTTCACATCTCACTTAGATAACTATGATGAAACTACGATGTGATATCACGTAACGAAACATTACACGTCACTATGACCCAGGATATCGCATCACCGTAGATTCTGTTAGTTTAAATTGGGAGAGTTGAATTTTATAAATATTGTGTAGGCTACAAACAACATGTTTCATTTGACATGTAAATAGCAAGACTCAAGTTCTTGTAAGTCCTTGATAAATCCGGGACGTTCGTTATGTGTGTACTAACATACTAACATATTAACCTACTAATGTATTAATCTTAATATCACTTCGGGATAGGTCAGTACAACACAGTACACTGCGACCCTAGGATCCTCCCCCCGGAGTTATGTTGGATATTTCCAACACCGAATACAACATTGTTGTATTCTTATTACTTATTACTAACCATACTAAATATTGTAGTAAGTAAAATTAACAACTCGTAGAATTCTCATGTACTAATAATTCATCTGTGCAGTAGGCTAGAATTCTCACGTCACCTGACGCCAGTATTGCGTCAGATTCTCCTTACAGTAAACACATTATATCCAATTTGTGTGAGAATTAAATACGATTCTCCATAATTAAAGCATTCTGTATGATAACTGATTGCAGACGAATTGTCCTCTAACTAAAAGCCGAATAGAGCGTTAGAATCATAGCGTCTACCTCGCGATAGAGTTAACGTCATCAATGAATGCCATGGGAAGACATTAATTCCTCATCCCTTATATATTTACTATTCTTAGATTGGTAAATAATAATATTTTGTTCCTCTAAATAATAAACCCGTCCAGTCTTTAACGTTTCAAGAGCAAATGCGAGAAATATTAATGTTCGAGACAATAATTTGTTTATGAACGTCGACTCAGCGTGGGTTGGAGGGACGCCATCCTCCTCAGTACGCGTACACGTGGGAACCGAAGAGAGGCAGACCTGCGCTTAACGTACTCAAAAGAAGACGCCATTGCCCAGCAAATAGGGCAGGTGTTATCCATCCTCAGATGAAAGTCGCCCCTGTGAGGCGTGAATGACCTTGCAGATAATATCTTCAGCTAGTGCTAGTGTCAAATAAGGAGCCCTTTGACTTGGTTTCTGACGACACGTGACCAGCTAGCAGAAGTGAGTCATTCTCCAGGATAGGTTCACCGGAGCCTGGGACGCGAAATATGGCAATCTTAATACTTATACAGTGCCCACAGCTAAGTATTCTTTTATTTGATGCATCAGGTATAAGATTGATAATAGCAGGGTGATTGTTCGTTAAGAAGCGCGATAACACCTAATAACAGGGTGATTAAAATTTGTCACCTGTAAATTTCAATATTCTTGAATATAAATTGAGTAGGTAAATCAGTTGCTACTGAAAATTATTTATCTTGCAGCCCGAGAGAAGAATTCCTCACGCTGCCTTCTCCATGTTAACCCGTATCACTCGTCTATGTACCGAGTCTGGAGAATAAGAGGACTTCAATGGTTTCTAAAGGAATCTTCGTCAAGCTAAGATTTATTTCCTTTTACTATTCCATTGCAATTTAATTTATGCAGAATACTTTGAGATTAATGTGTGATTTACTGTAACTCATTATTATGCTCATATTTTATATTCCTCTTTATGTTAATGATATTAGTTTCTACATTACCTTATAGGATTAGATTATTATTAATTGAATTAGTGAACGAACCACACTGATTCCTGGACGTACTTACCTCCAGTAATAACCCCCCAATGTAGGTGTTTGAGGTTTGTTTCATTTAATAATACAGCCCATTAATTATTATTATGATCATGCTTTCTAGTTTTATCCATAGTTATTGGTTTCATCTAGGAATTATCTAATGATCAGAAATTCTCAGTTCCCTCTTTACTTTAAAAGCGGGTGGTCCTTCGTAATTTAATTTACTACATTAATATTTAAATAATCAGATTCAAGCCCCAAATATCCCACAACCACCATTAGTATCCTCAGTACCACCACCAGTACCCTCAGTATCACCACCAGTACCCCCAGTATCACCACCAGTACCCTCAGTATCACCACCAGTACCCTCAGTATCACCACCAGTACCACCATTAGTATCCTCAGTACCACCACCAGTACCCTCAGTATCACCACCAGTACCCTCAGTATCACCACCAGTACCCTCAGTATCACCACCAGTACCCTCAGTACCACCACCAGTACCCTCAGTATCACCACCAGTACCCTCAGTATCACCACCAGTACCCTCAGTACCACCACCAGTACCCTCAGTACCACCACCAGTACCCTCAGTATCACCACCAGTACCCTCAGTATCACCACCAGTACCACCATTAGTATCTTCAGTACCACCACCAGTACCCTCAGTATCACCACCAGTACCCTCAGTATCACCACCAGTACCCTCAGTATCACCACCAGAACCCTCAGTATCACCACCAGTGCCCTCAGTATCACCACCAGTACCCTCAGTATGACCACCAGTACCACCATTAGTATCCTCAGTACCACCACCAGTACCCTGAGTATCACCACCAGTACCCTGAGTATCACCACCAGTACCCTCAGTATCACCACCAGTACCACCATTAGTATCCTCAGTACCACCACCAGTACCCTCAGTATCACCACCAGTACCCTCAGTATCACCACCAGTACCACCATTAGTATCCTCAGTACCACCACCAGTACCCTCAATACCACCACCAGTACCCTCAGTACCACCACCAGTACCACCACCAGTACCCTCAGTATCACCACCAGTACCACCACTAGTATCCTCAGTACCACCACCAGTACCTTCAGTATCACCACCAGTACCCTCAGTATCACCACCAGTACCCTCAGTATCACCACCAGTACCACCATTAGTATCCTCAGTACCACCACCAGTACCCTCAGTATCACCACCAGTACCACCATTAGTATCCTCAGTACCACCACCAGTACCCTCAGTATCACCACCATTACCACCATTAGTATCCTCAGTACCACCACCAGTACCCTCAGTACCACCACCAGTACCCTCAGTATCACCACCAGTACCACCATTAGTATCCTCAGTACCACCACCAGTACCCTCAGTATCACCACGAGTACCCTCAGTATCACCACCAGTACCCTCAGTATCACCACCAGTACCACCATTAGTATCCTCAGTATCACCACCAGTACCCTCAGTACCACCACCAGTACCCTCAGTATCACCACCAGTACCACCATTAGTACCCTCAGTACCACCACCAGTACCCTCAAGTATCACCACCAGTACCCTCATTATCACCACCAGTACCACCATTAGTATCCTCAGTACCACCACCAGTACCCTCAGTATCACCACCAGTACCCTCAGTATCACCACCAGTACCCTCAGTATCACCACCAGTACCCTCAGTATCACCACCAGTACCCTCAGTATCACCACCAGTACCCTCAGTATCACCACCAGTACCCTCAGTATCACCACCAGTACCACCATTAGTATCCTCAGTACCACCACCAGTACCCTCAGTATCACCACCAGTACCGTCAGTATGACCACCAGTACCACCATTAGTATCCTCAGTACCACCACCATGCAGTACCCTCAGTATCACCACCAGTACCCTCAGTATCACCACCAGTACCACCATTAGTATCCTCAGTACCACCACCAGTACCCTCAGTATCACCACCAGTACCCTCAGTATCACCACCAGTACCACCATTAGTATCCTCAGTACCACCACCAGTACCCTCAGTATCACCACCAGTACCACCATTAGTATCCTCAGTACCACCACCAGTACCCTCAGTATCACCACCATTACCACCATTAGTATCCTCAGTACCACCACCAGTACCCTCAGTACCACCACCAGTACCCTCAGTATCACCACCAGTACCACCATTAGTATCCTCAGTACCAACCACCAGTACCCTCAGTATCACCACGAGTACCCTCAGTATCACCACCAGTACCCTCAGTATCACCACCAGTACCACCATTAGTATCCTCAGTATCACCACCAGTACCCTCAGTACCACCACCAGTACCCTCAGTATCACCACCAGTACCACCATTAGTACCCTCAGTACCACCACCAGTACCCTCAGTATCACCACCAGTACCCTCATTATCACCACCAGTACCACCATTAGTATCCTCAGTACCACCACCAGTACCCTCAGTATCACCACCAGTACCCTCAGTATCACCACCAGTACCCTCAGTATCACCACCAGTACCCTCAGTATCACCACCAGTACCCTCAGTATCACCACCAGTACCCTCAGTATCACCACCAGTACCCTCAGTATCACCACCAGTACCACCATTAGTATCCTCAGTACCACCACCAGTACCCTCAGTATCACCACCAGTACCGTCAGTATGACCACCAGTACCACCATTAGTATCCTCAGTACCACCACCATGCAGTACCCTCAGTATCACCACCAGTACCCTCAGTATCACCACCAGTACCACCATTAGTATCCTCAGTACCACCACCAGTACCCTCAGTATCACCACCAGTACCCTCAGTATCACCACCAGTACCACCATTAGTATCCTCAGTACCACCACCAGTACCCTCAGTATCACCACCAGTACCCTCAGTATCACCACCAGTACCACCATTAGTATCCTCAGTACCACCACCAGTACCCTCAGTACCACCACCAGTACCCTCAGTATCACCACCAGTACCCTCAGTATCACCACCAGTACCACCATTAGTATCCTCAGAACCACCACCAGTACCCTCAGTATCACCACCAGTACCGTCAGTATCACCACCAGTACCACCATTAGTATCCTCAGTACCACCACCATGCAGTACCCTCAGTATCACCACCAGTACCCTCAGTATCACCACCAGTACCCTCAGTATCACCACCAGTACCCTTAATATCACCACCAGTACCACCATTAGTATCCTCAGTACCACCACCAGTACCCTCAGTATCACCACCAGTACCCTCAGTATCACCACCAGTACCACCATTAGTATCCTCAGTACCACCACCAGTACCCTCAGTATCACCACCAGTACCCTCAGTATCACCACCAGTACCACCATTAGTAAACTCAGTACCACCACCAGTACCCTCAGTACCACCACCAGTACCCTCAGTATCACCTCCAGTACCACCATTAGTATCCTCAGTACCACCACCAGTACCCTCAGTATCACCACCAGTACCCTCAGTAACTGTGGGAAACCGACCTGTGAGATTTATATTTATTTAATTTATATGAATTTATATTTACGTTAATTTATATACTTCGATAGCAATTTGTATAATGATAAGTGGACTGTATTTCTGCAATAATCTCTTAATCTCACAAATCGATCCTCTACACATTAGGGGGGGGGGTTATTAAATTAATATATATATGCAGCCAATCAAACTACAAGAATAGACTACATACATTGAAGAGGTTCCTTATCTTATAGTACAGCAGGTTAGTCCACCAGGTATAACTAGGGTGTAGACACCAAATTATCCTCTTTGAGGTAGCTTCCATATCACCCAGTAACTGGTGCACAAATCTTGCATCCTCGTCTTGACCTGTCAAAAGGGCGCTAGCTGTGAAGCCAGAAACCTAGTATATGACAAGTATTTCAGAGAAAACACTATATGGAACATTGAGACCTGGCTTAATTACCTTTAGTTTGAGGCGATTTCGCGATCTAACCGGGTCACCCTATATCCTGACATTAATGGCCATAAATGAATGATAAACGGGTTTCGGATAGACACTTAACTTGAATTGTAGACATCGTGTTGGAGATGGTACCTTTGGTTTCCATAACACTACGTCCAAGTAAATTTAACAGGAGCCGAATTTGCTCCTGTGTGAGCCTCTGGTCTAGTATACACAATGGCTGTTTAACACTCCATACTATTGACGTTACTGGCCGACATTGTCCAGAATGATAGGAGCCGAATTTGCTCCACACGTCTCGGAGGTGACACAACAATGGCTCCCTCCTTCCTCCCTCTGACGCCTGGCTTACATTGTCCAGATTTCAGAACGTGATAGAAGGGTCACATTTACTCTACTTTAATATTGATAATTAAGTTAATTTATATAAGATGTTTTTATGATGGTAAAGTCCAAAGACTTATGTATTTAAGAATAATTCCCAGCAGAATAGCTGGTGAATTATAATAGTACGTGGTGATGATATCCCGTTTTCTATAGACGGTAATTCCACTACAAGTTACGTTTTCTATGGGTAACTTGTTGGTAATACAGCTATTATCTGTATGATATTAAATGGTGTCGGATTTTCCGACATAATTCCCCAGGGGGCTGCTCACGGGTCGAAGTCCTCTTTAGAACAGACGAACACCGATACTCCTCCTTCGAATTATTAGATTAATCACACATTTGTGCGTCTGTTCGTACAGGACGGATGTCCCGTACTAGAGTTGCAGGGGTTAGAAGTCTAATGCGATTTCATTTCCCTGTCAACTCTTGAAAGGCTAATATTCAAGCCTTATTACATATTATTTAACCCAGAAGACTGAATGTGATCAAGTACTACAGTCAAGTATGATTCAGGGACTGCAATGAGATCAGTGACATTAGATATAACTTGAAGTTTCTTCAGGTAACTGGTCACTGATATATAAACACTGAGGCCCATGGAATACATCTTGATTAAATAATAAATGTATCAAATCAGTCATCAGATTTATTGGGGTTTAATTTAGTTAATTGATTCAGAAGATTGAATAGCTCATCATTAAAGTAAAGTATGGTTCTGGGACTGCAGTGGGATCAGTGACATTGGTCGCAGTGACTTGTAGCTGTTTTAGGCTACTGTTCACTGATTTGCCACTGAGGCCTCATGAACTCATCTTCAGCTTTAAATGATGATACTAACATCAACCTCTGTTACTATAGTCAGCTGTAATCTCCTTAGTATAATGCTACTGGAGAAATATAATCAGCTGACAAATTTAGATTTCTACTGGTATTGTTTATCTGCAGGCATAGGTCTCCTCAGGCTTGATACTGGGCCTGAGAGTAATTTACCTCCTGCAGAGTTTAACATGGTTATACCCTGATATTTAGTAGGGCTACCGATGAATCGATGGCAATAGTCTGTCCCAACAAGGAGACCGAAGTCAGTGAGGTGATCAGACTTAATATTATCTGCCAATTTTATTCCTCTATTTCTCAGGAATTTGGCTGTTGCTCCCAGACCTTGAACTTGTAGGTCTACTGGTATTTTGTCCACCACAAATGGCTTGTACTCGACAGACGTACCTGCCTAAACGTACTGATGGTTGTACCACCTGGTAGACTTGAGGTCCTGCATCTGTTACAAACCCTGAGATGTTGAATGACATCTGGGCTACAGGCCTTAATTGTAGTTCATCTGCCAACTTTTTAGTGATATATGTTCTCTGGGATCCTTGGTCAAACAACCCACGGGTATGGACCTTGGCCCTCTTATTCAGGATGGTAATTTGGGCAGTAGGCAAAGTCGTATTACCTTTAGACTTTGCCGATTGGACACTCTTTGTTGGTTGCACCTTGCAGTACTGTACTGTGGTGGGAATGCTATCTTCCACCTTGGGTCTTGGAGACGTTGTTTTGGTGTCTCTGCACAATGCTGCATGGTGCTGACCTTTGTTACACCTATTACAGGTGTGTAATTGGGTATCACAGTCGTTGATGTTATGTTTCCTGAGGCACCTCGTGCAATGTTGCAAATCTTTGAGTCGCTCAACACGGGCGTCACTATCAGGAAAATTAGAGCAGTGGTACATTGAATGTTTTTCATTGCAGAGCAAACATGTTCCATAGCTTCCAGTACCTTTGGTGTCATGTTCTTGGGTGACACAGTAACTATAGGCTTGGAGGGTCCCACTGCATATACGCCCACACTGCTACTGTTCCACTTTGGTGTTGAATTATATTGTCTAGATTGATTTGGAGTACCTTTGGTACTCTGTGGTTTACTATTATTGGTTTCTGAGGGTTTACTTGGTGGTTTTAATTTGTCATGTGTTCGTAATTGATGAACTACTGACTTTAAACCTTCAGATATTTCATTCATGGATAAGATGCTTTTATTGTAATGAGCACTCATTTGTCTCAATATGTCCCTAGGTATTTTCTCCTGGACAATTATTTCAAGACCCACTCAGGCCCCGTTTGTAATCTGCTGTCAGGCTGAGGGCATTGATCAATGATTCTACCTCCAGCTTGAAGACTTGGAGTGAATCAGCTGAAGCCTCCGGTGGGGGTAAATGCAACAGCTCATGAACTAAATGTGATGTTCTTACTTCTGGATCAGCATAATTATCCTTGAGGAGTTTTACTGCCAGATCATAGCCATCATTAGTTAATCTCAGATGGGATACTACTGTTTTAGCCTCACCTGATAATTGGCCTTGCAAATAAGAGAATTTACTACTCTTTGGTAAAGATTGTTTTGAGTCTACAAGGTCAACGAATTTGTTCCAAAATTCGTCCCAATCTTCCTCATCTTTTCCTGAGAAAGTGGGTAAATTAATTGGAGGGAGTCGAGCTTCTGCTTGACTCGTATTAGATGCAACTGTTGTTGTTGTTGCTGTTGCCTTGTTCTGGGCAATTAATTTGACATAAGGCTGTAACGTGGCCTGAGTGTGATCTTCATAATTCGCAAGATCAACCATAATGTCGTCTATTTCTGTTTCTGATAAATTAGTGTTGGCAAGTTCAGCCACATATGTTGCTATTTGACATTTAATTTGCTCAAATTTACCTGCAGCTGCTTGATAATAGCTTTCCAGGTCAGCATAATCAACTGTTGATTGTTGTGACAAATCTTCACATTTCTTGATCTGTCTTGTTAAGTGGCTTTAAGACCTGCAAGGGTTCTTTTCATTCTCCCTGCATTATCCATACTGGCTAGTTGGTGAAGCCTTGTGGGGCTTGTACTTGGGCTGCTCATAATACTGAACAAACACTAATGGTAGCCTAGGGTAAATTCTGCACTCACTAGGTAATAATCCTACCTCTACTAGAGGTTAGCACTTAAAATTAATACACATTATATATATATACAATCATACACACTAATGATTTGAGTGATAAACCAGTGTCACTGGAAGTACCTTTAGGTTAGCTCTTCTATATCACCTAGGATGGAATTGACACTAATTAATCACTCAAAGGTGTAATGATCATAAGTAAATTATTATATATACAACTCAACTCGAGTTGATAAAAATTACACCCCAAAATAGGGTCTGGACCATTCATTAATGGTGTTAGGTTGTTGAATATAGTACAACTGACTATGGTAATAATGGGACTAGGATGAACGATAATAGTTCAACTAGTCATATCCTACCCTGTTGTGGGTTGGCAATTAGTAAATATTATACTGTGATCACTAGTGCAATATATATTAAATAATTCTCTATTTTGGAGAAATAATATACACAATTATTGTTAATAGCCTCTTAATTAGCCTCTATGAAACTTCTAATATTATCTAGAAGTATTAAATGTTATTAGTGACCTCGCGAAATAAAGTCCACAAATTCGTAGATAATCTCTCGCGAAATGTAACACCACGAAATCCGTGAACAATATCGCGAAGACACAGTCACTAATTAGGCTGGCTTCTATATTAGCGCTGTCATTTCACAGAATAACACTCCACCAAATCTGTGGGTGTGCATGAAACCGCTGACTAAGGCTGATCTGAACTGAGGGAGGCTCCTGAGCTCACACGAGGCTACGCCGCTGTCTTTGACTGGCTGGCCTTGTTTAAATAACACTGCACTAGTATATTTAATGAATCCACTGGTTAACTGGTTCATCCGGTACTAAGATGACCAAATGTGGGTTCAAAGGATCAAATAATCCGTCATCCGGTTCGAAGATGACCAAATAATGTGGGTACCGACCTGTGAGATTTATATTTATTTAATTTATATGAATTTATATTTACGTTAATTTATATACTTCGATAGCAATTTGTATAATGATAAGTGGACTGTATTTCTGCAATAATCTCATAATCTCACAAATCGATCCTCTACACATTAGGGGGGGGGTTATTAAATTAATATATATATGCAGCCAATCAAACTACAAGAATAGACTACATACATTGAAGAGGTTCCTTATCTTATAGTACAGCAGGTTAGTCCACCAGGTATAACTAGGGTGTAGACACCAAATTATCCTCTTTGAGGTAGCTTCCATATCACCCAGTAACTGGTGCACAAATCTTGCATCCTCGTCTTGACCTGTCAAAAGGGCGCTAGCTGTGAAGCCAGAAACCTAGTATATGACAAGTATTTCAGAGAAAACACTATATGGAACATTGAGACCTGGCTTAATTACCTTTAGTTTGAGGCGATTTCGCGATCTAACCGGGTCACCCTATATCCTGACATTAATGGCCATAAATGAATGATAAACGGGTTTCGGATAGACACTTAACTTGAATTGTAGACATCGTGTTGGAGATGGTACCTTTGGTTTCCATAACACTACGTCCAAGTAAATTTAACAGGAGCCGAATTTGCTCCTGTGTGAGCCTCTGGTCTAGTATACACAATGGCTGTTTAACACTCCATACTATTGACGTTACTGGCCGACATTGTCCAGAATGATAGGAGCCGAATTTGCTCCACACGTCTCGGAGGTGACACAACAATGGCTCCCTCCTTCCTCCCTCTGACGCCTGGCTTACATTGCCCAGATTTCAGAACGTGATAGAAGGGTCAAATTTACTCTACTTTAATATTGATAATTAAGTTAATTTATATAAGATGTTTTTATGATGGTAAAGTCCAAAGACTTATGTATTTAAGAATAATTCCCAGCAGAATAGCTGGTGAATTATAATAGTATGTGGTGATGATATCCCGTTTTCTATAGACGGTAATTCCACTACTACAAGTTACGTTTTCTATGGGTAACTTGTTGGTAATACAGCTATTATCTGTATGATATTAAATGGTGTCGGATTTTCCGACAGTAACACCACCAGTACCCTCAGTATCACCACCAGTACCACCATTAGTATCCTCAGTAACACCACCAGTACCCTCAGTACCATCACCAGTACCCTCAGTATCACCACCAGTACCACCATTAGTATCCTCAGTACCACCACCAGTACCCTCAGTATCACACCAGTACCCTCAGTATCACCACCAGTACCCTCAGTATCACCACCAGTACCACCATTAGTACCCTCAGTATCACCACCAGTACCCTCAGTATCACCACCAGTACCCTCAGTATCACCACCAGTACCCTCAGTATCACCACCAGTACCACCATTAGTATCCTCAGTATCACCACCAGTACCCTCAGTATCACCACCAGTACCCTCAGTATCACCACCAGTACCACCACCAGTACCCTCAGTATCACCACCAGTACCACCACCAGTACCCTCAGTATCACCACCAGTACCACCACCAGTACCCTCAGTATCACCACCAGTACCCTCAGTACCACCACCAGTACCCTCAGTATCACCACCAGTACCACCATTAGTACCCTCAGTATCACCACCAGTACACTCAGTATCACCACCAGTACACCACCAGTACCCTCAGTATCACCACCAGTACCCTCAGTATCACCACCAGTACCACCATTAGTATCCTCAGTATCACCACCAGTACCCTCAGTATCACCACCAGTACCCTCAGTACCACCACCAGTACCCTCAGTATCACCACCAGTACCCTCAGTATCACCACCAGTACCCTCAGTATCACCACCAGTACCACCACCAGTACCCTCAGTATCACCACCAGTACCACCACCAGTACCCTCAGTATCACCACCAGTACCCTCAGTACCACCACCAGTACCCCTCAGTATCACCACCAGTACCACCATTAGTACCCTCAGTACCACCACCAGTACCCTCAGTACCACCACCAGTACCCTCAGTACCACCACCAGTACCCTCAGTACCACCACCAGTACCCTCAGTATCACCACCAGTACCCTCAGTATCACCACCAGTACCCTCAGTATCACCACCAGTACCCTCAGTATCACCACCAGTACCACCATTAGTACCCTCAGTATCACCACCAGTACCCTCAGTATCACCACCAGTACCACCATTAGTATCCTCAGTATCACCACCAGTACCCTCAGTATCACCACCAGTACCACCATTAGTACCCTCAGTATCACCACCAGTACCCTCAGTATCACCACCAGTACCACCACCAGTACCCTCAGTATCACCACCAGTACCCTCAGTATCACCACCAGTACCCTCAGTATCACCACCAGTACCCTCAGTATCACCACCAGTACCCTCAGTATCACCACCAGTACCCTCAGTATCACACCAGTACCACCATTAGTATCCTCCGTATCACCACCAGTACCCTCAGTATCACCACGAGTACCACCATTAGTACCCTCAGTATCACCACCAGTACCCTCAGTATCACCACCAGTACCACCATTAGTATCCTCAGTATCACCACCAGTACCCTCAGTATCATCACCAGTACCCTCAGTATCACCACCAGTACCACCATTAGTATCCTCAGTACCACCACCAGTACCCTCAGTATCACCACCAGTACCCTCAGTATCACCACCAGTACCACCATTAGTATCCTCAGTAACACCACCAGTACCCTCAGTACCACCACCAGTACCCTCAGTATCACCACCAGTACCACCATTAGTATCCTCAGTACCACCACCAGTACCCTCAGTATCACCACCAGTACCCTCAGTATCACCACCAGTACCCTCAGAATCACCACCAGTACCACCATTAGTACCCTCAGTATCACCACCAGTACCCTTAGTATCACCACCAGTACCCTCAGTATCACCACCAGTACCCTCAGTATCACCACCAGTACCACCATTAGTATCCTCAGTATCACCACCAGTACCCTCAGTATCACCACCAGTACCCTCAGTATCACCACCAGTACCACCACCAGTACCCTCAGTATCACCACCAGTACCCTCAGTATCACCACCAGTACCCTCAGTACCACCACCAGTACCCTCAGTATCACCACCAGTACCACCATTAGTACCCTCAGTATCACCACCAGTACCCTCAGTATCACCACCAGTACCACCACCAGTACCCTCAGTATCACCACCAGTACCCTCAGTATCACCACCAGTACCACCATTAGTATCCTCAGTATCACCACCAGTACCCTCAGTATCACCACCAGTACCCTCAGTACCACCACCAGTACCCTCAGTATCACCACCAGTACCCTCAGTATCACCACCAGTACCCTCAGTATCACCACCAGTACCACCACCAGTACCCTCAGTATCACCACCAGTACCCTCAGTATCACCACCAGTACCACCATTAGTATCCTCAGTATCACCACCAGTTACCCTCAGTATCACCACCAGTACCCTCAGTACCACCACCAGTACCCTCAGTATCACCACCAGTACCCTCAGTATCACCACCAGTACTCTAAGTATCACCACCATTACCACCACCAGTACCCTTAGTATCACCACCAGTACCACCACCAGTACCCTCAGTATCACCACCAGTACCCTCAGTATCACCACCAGTACCACCATTAGTACCCTCAGTATCACCACAGTACCCTCAGTATCACCACCAGTACCACCATTAGTATCCTCAGTATCACCACCAGTACCCTCAGTATCACCACCAGTACCCTCAGTATCACCACCAGTACCACCATTAGTATCCTCAGTACCACCACCAGTACCCTCAGTATCACCACCAGTACCCTCAGTATCACCACCAGTACCACCATTAGTATCCTCAGTACCACCACCAGTACCCTCAGTACCACCACCAGTACCCTCAGTATCACCACCAGTACCAGCATTAGTATCCTCAGTACCACCACCAGTACCCTCAGTATCACCACCAGTACCCTCAGTAACACCACCAGTACCCTCAGTATCACCACCAGTACCACCATTAGTATCCTCAGTAACACCACCAGTACCCTCAGTACCACCACCAGTACCCTCAGTATCACCACCAGTACCACCATTAGTATCCTCAGTACCACCACCAGTACCCTCAGTATCACCACCAGTACCCTCAGTATCACCACCAGTACCCTCAGAATCACCACCAGTACCACCATTAGTACCCTCAGTATCACCACCAGTACCCTCAGTATCACCACCAGTACCCTCAGTATCACCACCAGTACCCTCAGTATCACCACCAGTACCACCATTAGTATCCTCAGTATCACCACCAGTACCCTCAGTATCACCACCAGTACCCTCAGTATCACCACCAGTACCACCACCAGTACCCTCAGTATCACCACCAGTACCACCACCAGTACCCTCAGTATCACCACCAGTACCCTCAGTATCACCACCAGTACCCTCAGTATCACCACCAGTACCAACACCAGTACCCTCAGTATCACCACCAGTACCCTCAGTATCACCACCAGTACCACCATTAGTATCCTCAGTATCACCACCAGTACCCTCAGTATCACCACCAGTACCCTCAGTACCACCACCAGTACCCTCAGTATCACCACCAGTACCCTCAGTATCACCACCAGTACCTCAGTATCACCACCAGTACCACCACCAGTACCCTCAGTATCACCACCAGTACCACCATTAGTATCCTCAGTATCACCACCAGTACCCTCAGTATCACCACCAGTACCCTCAGTACCACCACCAGTACCCTCAGTATCACCACCAGTACCCTCAGTATCACCACCAGTACCCTAAGTATCACCACCATTACCACCACCAGTACCCTTAGTATCACCACCAGTACCACCACCAGTACCCTCAGTATCTCCACCAGTACCCTCAGTACCACCACCAGTACCCTCAGTATCACCACCAGTACCACCATTAGTACCCTCAGTATCACCACCAGTACCTTCAGTATCACCACCAGTACCCTCAGTATCACCACCAGTACCCTCAGTATCACCACCAGTACCACCATTAGTATCCTCAGTATCACCACAGTACCCTCAGTATCACCACCAGTACCACCATTAGTAACCTCAGTATCACCACCAGTACCCTCAGTATCACCACCAGTACCCTCAGTATCACCACCAGTACCACCACCAGTACCCTCAGTATCACCACCAGTACCACCACCAGTACCCTCAGTATCACCACCAGTACCACCACCGTTACCCTCAGTATCACCACCAGTACCACCACCAGTACCCTCAGTATCACCACCATACCCTCAGTATCACCACCAGTACCCTCAGTATCACCACCAGTACCCTCAGTATCACCACCAGGTACCCTCAGTATCACCACCAGTACCCTCAGTATCACCACCAGTACCACCACCAGTACCCTCAGTATCACCACCAGTACCCTCAGTACCACCACCAGTACCCTCAGTATCACCACCAGTACCACCATTAGTACCCTCAGTACCACCACCAGTACCCTCAGTACCACCACCAGTACCCTCAGTACCACCACCAGTACCCTCAGTACCACCACCAGTACCCTCAGTATCACCACCAGTACCCTCAGTATCACCACCAGTACCTCAGTATCACCACCAGTACCCTCAGTATCACCACAGTACCACCATTAGTACCCTCAGTATCACCACCAGTACCCTCAGTATCACCACCAGTACCCTCAGTATCACCACAGTACCCTCAGTATCACCACCAGTACCACCATTAGTATCCTCAGTATCACCACCATTACCCTCAGTATCACCACCAGTACCACCATTAGTACCCTCAGTATCACCACCAGTACCCCTCAGTATCACCACCAGTACCACCACCAGTACCCTCAGTATCACCACCAGTACCCTCAGTATCACCACCAGTACCCTCAGTATCACCACCAGTACCTCAGTATCACCACCAGTACCCTCAGTATCACCACCAGTACCCTCAGTATACACCACCAGTACCCTCAGTATCACCACCAGTACCACCATTAGTATCCTCAGTATCACCACCAGTACCCTCAGTATCACCACCAGTACCACCATTAGTACCCTCAGTATCACCACCAGTACCCTCAGTATCACCACCAGTACCACCATTAGTATCCTCAGTATCACCACCAGTACCCTCAGTATCACCACCAGTACCCTCAGTATCACCACCAGTACCACCATTAGTATCCTCAGTACCACCACCAGTACCCTCAGTATCACCACCAGTACCATCAGTATCACCACCAGTACCACCATTAGTATCCTCAGTACCACCACCAGTACCCTCAGTACCACCACCAGTACCCTCAGTATCACCACCAGTACCAGCATTAGTATCCTCAGTACCACCACCAGTACCCTCAGTATCACCACCAGTACCCTCAGTAACACCACCAGTACCCTCAGTATCACCACCAGTACCACCATTAGTATCCTCAGTAACACCACCAGTACCCTCAGTACCACCACCAGTACCCTCAGTATCACCACCAGTACCACCATTAGTATCCTCAGTACCACTACCAGTACCCTCAGTATCACCACCAAGTACCCTCAGTATCACCACCAGTACCCTCAGAATCACCACCAGTACCACCATTAGTACCCTCAGTATCACCACCAGTACCCTCAGTATCACCACCAGTACCCTCAGTATCACCACCAGTACCCTCAGTATCACCACCAGTACCACCATTAGTATCCTCAGTATCACCACCAGTACCCTCAGTATCACCACCAGTACCCTCAGTATCACCACCAGTACCACCACCAGTACCCTCAGTATCACCACCAGTACCACCACCAGTACCCTCAGTATCACCACCAGTACCCTCAGTACCACCACCAGTACCCTCAGTATCACCACCAGTACCACCATTAGTACCCTCAGTATCACCACCAGTAACCTCAGTATCACCACCAGTACCACCACCAGTACCCTCAGTATCACCACCAGTACCCTCAGTATCACCACCAGTACCACCATTAGTATCCTCAGTATCACCACCAGTACCCTCAGTATCACCACCAGTACCCTCAGTACCACCACCAGTACCCTCAGTATCACCACCAGTACCCTCAGTATCACCACCAGTACCCTCAGTATCACCACCAGTACCACCACCAGTACCCTCAGTATCACCACCAGTACCCTCAGTATCACCACCAGTACCACCATTCGTATCCTCAGTATCACCACCAGTACCCTCAGTATCACCACCAGTACCCTCAGTACCACCACCAGTACCCTCAGTATCACCACCAGTACCCTCAGTATCACCACCAGTACCCTAAGTATTGTAACACGGATTAGGGTCCTCTCTCTTTACTTCCTTCTTTCTACTCCCTCTACCCGTATTCTTACTTTTATTTCTAAACCAAGGGACTCCAAAACTTTTACCAAAGCCAACTCCACGCCACGTGGTCCTAAGACGATTGACCGACTTAGGATTCTACACCCAGTATGACGTGACCTAAGCTCTGAACAAAACCCTAGAGTCACCTCTGCTGCCACCACCAGACCAGTAATACAAGAGCAATGATCGAGGTCTGGAATCGATCACGCTAATTAATCAACCTAGGGGCTTGATCCCCACTATAAACGATGACCTTGGAGTGTGGAATAAATTACACGGTAATGATAATTCCGATTCGATGTTAGAATCGGCGCCCAATGCAACTCCGCCTCGTGTGGACCACGTGACCAGGACAAGTATACACATAAAACACATGGAAACAATAAAATGCAAATTAATAACAAATTTAATTTATTAAAAGAAAACTAAGACAAAATCTAAATAGGTTCACTCCCTATCACTTTAACACTCCCTACTTGACCTGAATGGCAAATGAGAAGACTATTTCTATACATAACATAGCAACTATACCTCTAATGTTTTCCAGCTAAGATGTTGTGCTGGTTTGGGGAGAGGTAAGATGGTTGACCTCTCCCAGCTGCTCCCGTATTCACACTGATTTGTCCTCGTCTGGCCTAGCCCAGACTAGAACCTTGTATCCTTCCGCTAGTCAAAGTTTTACCAAGTTACTAGCCAGGTTTAAGTTTATAACAATTAACCCTCTGTTGTACTTAATTGATCCAGACTGGTTGAATTATTTTACTGAAATAGATTACACAAACATCTAACGGCAAAGCTGTTCCCGATCACAAAAATGTTATTAAAACTTTGAGAAATAGTAGACCTGTCAACCCTGATGACCTATGACCGCCGGTCACTCCGCCTCAAAAGTTAGATCTGATTCGTAACGTCACTGATGGTGACTTAAACTCAATAATTAGAATACTCTTGATATTGTATCCAGTACTATTATACAATACAATTTTAATAAAAATGAATAAAGGCTAATTTTCTCTAAATTACTGAATACTATAGGATGATTCATTATAACGCAGATATGAACAAAGCGTCGGTTATTTCCACCGCGAATTCCCCTGGGGGTCAGGTCACCATGCGGCTCAGCTTCCCATTCTCTTTTGTCGATAAACCACTCTGGATAATTCTTACAACAGCCTAGTCTGTTACAACCCCCCGCACAAGCACTTAGTAAAACCTTGTTAATTTGTTAAAATTCACGAGTTTAGTATCCAAACCCACAATTCAACTCATGCCACAAACAAAGCTAACCTAACTATAAAATTTGACAAATAATAGTCCAACATCATAATGAACATGTTCATATTTCATAAATTTCTCAGCTGTCCAACTGACAGCAATCCTCTAATATCAGGAAACATACATCCTATCCTTACTGACATAGCTAAATAACATGTCCCTACTCTACCATCAAAAACTAGCTATTAAACTCTCTTGGCTCTTCACTAAGCCAAGTCCATGTGTCCTCTAGAGCCGGCCACACCGTGCTCAAACAAACATTAAAGTTATAAGTTCAGACTGAACTTTCAGTCATCCGGGAGCGTACTACGGAACTATCAGGTACACATCCGTGTACTAACCACTCCCCATCAAGGAACACACCTAACGTTTATTACATGTATCTAAAAATAAAAATTCCTATACTATATCACAGGTTTCAGCTGACTGTACAGCCAAGTGTTCTCACTCACTAGAAGTGTCAATGTTTATATTGGTCCGCCTCTCCTGTGTTCAAACATTCTGAAAAAAATAGCACAACATAATTTTCCATAACCGTTTGTTCTGGGCTGAGACAATTACACAGGGCTTCGATTTTGATTACTGACCAATTTTATAGAGTAAAATTTCATATATTATACCAGAATTATTATTTTAAATCTGTTTTTCAACATTTATAAAGTATTGATTCTAAATCTGTTTTTCAACATTTAAACAAAAGTGTCCAGATGTTCTTTACACAGATGTTCAGAGCCAACTTTGTTGTTTTGTATCAATTGTTCATATTGAGTAATCGAAAAAAAAATCGATGCTGCTGGATGCTGAATGTAGTCGCTGACGATGACGGTGTCGATCTTGCTTCTCCCCATGTGTAGACATCAATACCTGGTCCTCTTGTACTCCCATCCGGTACTCCTGAATGACGACAGAGTGTAGTAGAGCGGAGTGCCAAAGTGGACAGCTGTAAGAATACTGTTACTTCGGCCCATTAATCTTGCTCTCGACAGTCCACACGCCTTCATATCAATCACCGTTTACACGGTAGTCTTGATGTTAAACTTGTCGCAGATGACCACAGCAGAGCAGAACTGGATGTACCAACGGTGTCTCTTAGCAGGATGATGTTAGAAGGTCGTAGAGGCGGGTTGCTTGTTTGCAGAACAGGTGAATCTCGTCTTCCATCATTGCTCACGTCATCTCAGGCGTTTCTTGATGTCACCAGGTTACTAGGCCGTAAACACCAACTGTGCATACCCTCGTACCGCCGACTTTAGGCCAAAGGAGACAATTTTGCGACCTTCTATTGGCGAGTCCCGGTACTCTGTAGGGAAACCGTGCCTTCCACCTGTGACCGCCTTACTTCTGCTTTCTTGTTACTTCAGATGACGTAATCATTAATCTTCCGGCGAAATTCTTGAGTACTGCTACGTGCTTTCCATTTCTTGACCTCTCCTCCAACACTGCTGGAATGACTGCAGTCTTGATGACGCAGCAGGTGGGTATTGGTGATC